>NC_056735.1:513820541-514045541 GCF_019279795.1 Protopterus annectens
CATTGCGGACCTGTTCCCTAGTGATAGTTAGGAGAGGAATGATTGAAGGTATTTCCTAAGGGATGACTGGTGGGAAAGAGGGGTAAAATTGGAGCTACATTTGGTAGCCATTAGATTTGCTATGTTCTCCAATTCAGTATAGCTGGCACCATTCACAATTAATTCAGCACATCATTGTGTGTTGCCTTTGAGGTTGTGGGCATCGCTGAAGAAAGCTTTGTGGCCGCTGTTTGCCTGGAAGGATATTTTTACCTCAGATATGGCTTTGGTAGACTTGATAGTCCCCTGAGTTGCTTGTTTAGCTTGATGAGAGAGTCTTTACCTTGTTGGGCATAACCCTTCCTACTTTTTGCCATAATTTTCCTCATTCTGTTAAACAACCTATATATGTTAGGATTCCAACAGGGTTGCTTGTTTTCTGAGGCTGTTCTATTCTTATTTTGGGTAGGTATAGCTGTCTCTATGCAGCTATTTACAGCCATGTAAATAGCTGCATAGCTGTTTTTGTACAGCTACTTAAATGATTGCACATGGTTTCTATAAAAAGTTCTGCATAGGCAGCATTGTTCTCAGGGTTTGGGGGCTTGGAATTTTAATAGAGTGTTGCTTAACAGTAGGAAGTTAGCTTTAGAATAATTCTAAAAAGTTCCAGGGTTAACTGGGGTCCCAAGTTTAATTTTTATTTCAAAGGTGACAGCTTCATGGTCCTACTTGACTTGTGGGGACATTATAATAGATCAAGGACATTAGCACCTCTACTTTTTTTTTTTTTTTTTTAATCAGCAACAATTATAAAATCACAACACATAAGCCTTATTACTTAATTTTCTTGTGTATATAAATTAATCTAAATAATGTTAAATGCCAGATAACAACTTGAACAACTCAAACAAATGGAAATATAAAATTTGTATAAATATATACTGATAGATATGTATAAATAAATATTTATAAATTCATTCAAGTATTAGAAAAGTTGTTATACAACCGAATTTCACCTTTGTAGGGCTTTTAATTTCAAAATACATTTTATTGAGCAGTATTCATTAAGCCCTGGTGGAACATGCGCATATGTTTTAATTTGCTAAACAAGCTCCTGTTCTTCAAGCTTTAATTCCCAGGGCCCACCTCTAATGTTCCTAACTATTTGTTGTAATATTGTAAACTGGAATTTATGTGTGGGGTATTCTAGAATGTGTCTAGCCAAAGCATCTGTGGTATTACCCCTACTAATTTGGTATTGGTGTTCATAAATTCTTTACTTAAGCATTCTTTCAGTTTTACCAATGTAGTAGCTTTGGCAACATTGGCATAAAGCAGCATATACTACTCCTGCTGTTTCACAGTTACATTTTCCATTGATGGTGTAGATGTTGTTACATATGCGAACTTTATTAGTTACCTTACTGTGCTGGCACTGCTGACATCTCCCACACTTTCTCATCCCCCAATTGTTGGGGCATTTTTGATTGTTCCTTTCCAACAAATCTTTAAAATTTAGGCCTCTTCTATGGGTAATATGTGGTCTATCTCCCAATTTCATATTAATAGCACTGCCCTCTGATATTATAGCCCAATTTTTAATCATAATATTCTTAATGGCATGTGCAAAAATAGAGAAAGTAGTAAGAAAGCTTATTCTGCCATCATAATTCCTAATACTATTCTCCCTATGCTCATCAGGGGGAGTATCACTTATTGTTTCTCCATAACCCCTGCATAGAATAGGTTTAAAATGGCCAGTAGTCTTTTTAGTAGCCACTTCTTCAAACAATTGTTGAAAAAGCTGTTCTGGGTAGCCCCTTTCACGAAACATGACTTTCAATGTGTTACATTCAAACAGAAAGTCAGTCTCTGATGAGACCATTCTGGCTGCCCCATCCAGTTGGCCCTTAATCACCTTTTCACCTTTTCTGGTGAAATGAGTAGCTACTACTAAAGTGTGGAAAAGTGTTTGAGTAAGTAGGTTTCCTGAAAATACTAGCCTTAAATCTATTATTGGGTCTATCTTTAGATAGTGACACATCCAGAAAATTAATGGAGTCTGTGTTAAACTCAAAAGTGAAATCTAGGAAGTCTGTGAATTTGGAGATTTCATTAATAAAAGTTGTTACTAAATCTAGACTTCCTTTCCACATAAAAAACATGTAATCCTGATATCTAGTATACCATTTTACATTTTCCTTGAAAATGGAGTTCTGAAATAGGAAATGTCTTTCTCAAAATGCCATGACTGAATTTGCAAAACTGCCTCCGCATGGGGAGCCCATGGCTACCCTAGTTTTTTGCAAAAAAATATTCTTTGTCAAAAAGTATAAAGTTATTATTCAAAACTAGATCCAACAAGGGTGCAATTACATTTATCTCTTGCTGGTCCAGCCCTTTTAAAAATAGAAATTCACTAACCCATTCAATGCCAACCTCTTGTGGTATGACGGTATACAGATGTTTTATGTCTACCGTCAAAAAAATACACTCTCCATCAAATTCAAGAGAATTAATATTCTCTAAAAAAACTCCATGAATCCTTATGTTAGAAAAATATGTATTAATGTATATGTTTAGTGCGTATTAGAAGCTAAAAGGATTAACACATTTCATTCTATTTTATGTACAGCTTAATTCTGTATGAAATTACAAGATGCTTTTCAAACTGCAGTATGCTTTCTGAAACTGCAAGATGCTCTCTGACCTAGTATTTGCTAGCACAGCAAAATTCATGTTTATGCCTTTTGGAAATTTACTGAGAAGCAGGTGATTATCTGCTAGGTCAGGAAAATAATGAATAGAACAATACTGTTTTCTATAATGTTACTGAACTTGAACAATCAGCTCTGTTCATGTTATGAGAACATGCACAGCTGCAGAAAAGACAGATACAGTTAAACAAAGACTGCTTGAAGAAATGAACTATAATCTGTATTTGCTTTGTGCTCGAATTAGCCATAGTACCTTGAATGGTAACATTGCATAGTGAGAAGTTGTATCTAACCGGTGGTCATCAAGGCCACATTGTTTTTCTTAGGAAGTTTTTTTTGTAAACTTGATATGCCAGCAGAAAATCATGGACAAAAGCTGCTATGAAATAATATTGAAAGAACTTGTAATTTATTACGTCAGCTTAGTAGGCAATGTCTTGTAAGAAATGTATAAGAATAGCTTCACTTCCTGATTCTAGTTAGACAAACTCTGTATTAGCATGTTTTTGTCTCCTTGCTGCAAGATTAAAGTGCCTTAACCTGAACCTGCCGTGTGTTGATCTTTTTGAAGTTGTTTTTCCTTTGACAGATTGGTCCTTCGGACCGGAAACTCTCACTTCGCCTCAGGTCAGATGGGCCAGGTGGCATGAAACCATACGGGGAAGAGACCACATTGGTTCTTCTGCTCTGAAAGACCTCTGACTGAATTGTCGTTCAAAAGAGGCCAGACACTTTTCTGATTTGCGACTGGAGGATGAGTTAACGGTTTTCCATCGAACCTGGTGATCAAGCATGGAGGCTCAGGTAAGGTGAGATTTACTTTTTTTTCTGTTTTAGATCAGGGACTTGATTTGAATCATCTGCCAGGAGATTTGTTTTATACAAGTCAGGGACAGAAAGATTGCAGTCTTGTAATAGATCAGGGAAACAGAATAGGTAAGCCAGTTATTCTAGATAAACTGTGAAAAAGAAAAATCATGGTACCACGTGAAAATAAGAAGGGTTACGTAACATTCTAACAGTCAGAACAATATGGGTAATAAGTGCACAAAAAGTTCTCAAGATCCACCGTTAACTGAAGATGCAAAAATATATGCAATTACAGCGTGCCGACAATGTTAGGTACTATACAAAATGGGTTAATAAATATGAATTTGATGGCAAATTAGAAAAATCCTCGCTTATTAAACTTGTCAAACAGCTTAAAACCGACGCAAAAGGTCAGGTAAAAAGCAACATCAATTAGGTATTCCTCAGGCACACAGGTGGATTGAGGAAGCAAACCATAGGGAACAAAAAAGTAATAATTCAAAAGCTATGTTTTTAGATAAAGACAATAATTTGGTAACAGCATCAGCCCCTCCGCCCCCTCTGCTTCCCGCACCAGAATATGAAGTGAGTGGACAAGCTGGTCCACCTCCGCTATACCCGGCTGTCTCCGCGAAGCCAAGACCGTATGTCAGAGATCCCATCGAGACTAGGTCTCGAACACGTAACTTAAGAGGGGATACTGAGTTATATCAAATGAACAAAAATTCACGAGCAATGAGTGAAGAAGAGATATGTCCGCTCATAGAAGTACCAAATCCTCAGGCAGGACAGGCAGGGCAGGACCCGACTCTCCTAGTATATAGACCGTGGACACCAGAAGACATCCGGAAAGCCACAGAGGGAATTCCCCATCCAAAAGTTAATTTTAGAAAATTCTTAGAAGACTTACAGGGCATGAGGTTAAGTTATCATTTAAATGGAGAAGAAGTAGAAAGAGTAGTTAGACAAATCGTAGGTCCAGAGTGACACATGATCAATGGCAACTGGAATCCCCGTGACGCAGAACACAAGCCACTCCCACATAGCAATGCAGAACTGGATAACAGAGTGAAAGGTCTAACAGACCGAATCTCTGAGAAATGGAAGCCTAGGGCAGACTGGACTTGCATTAATCAATGCATCCAACAAGAAGGTGAAACTGTTGACAGATATTATGCTAGATTATTAGAGTGTTTTAATAACCATTGTGGAATGCAGGTACCTGAAGACCAAACACATGATTCCCCGTATGAGCAGCAGCTAAAGAATGCATTTTTGAAAGGCAGTATTTTGCCTATAAGCAGCTTTATTACAAAACACATGGTAGACCACCGTACAAGTAGATTACAGTCACTACTTGAATATGCTAGACATGCTGACAGGCATTTTAACAGTAAAAAGAAAAAGAAAGCCCAAGTATTTTCTGTAGAAGATGGAGCAGAAGTTTATGTAGTACAGTCCAGGAAAAAGGGCAAGAAAAATGCCCAGGGAAACAAACAATCTGATAAGCGATCAGAGGAGTTTGAAGAGAGAAAGAAAAGGGGTGAATGTTTTAAGTGCGGAAAAAAGGGACATTTAGCAAGGGATTGCAAGCAAACCAAGAAGGTAGCCATGGAAGATAAGGAGGGTGAGGACTGACTACATGATAGTCAAGAATCACTAGAAGGGAGTAACCGAGAAAAGACAAACGCAAATGTGATAGAGGGAGTAGAGAATGTGATAGAAGAAATAGAGGAAGTGCAAGAAATTGCAGATGGTGAAGAAAGTGAAATTTTAGACTTAGCATTATTGAGCCTAGAGCTCTATTTACCAGACACAAAACTGAAAGTTACACTTCTGGTAGAGGGGAGGGAAGTAAAATTCTTGTGTGACTCAGGGGCTTCACTGCCCCTGATACATCCTTCCAAACTACCAGAAAATTCAGAATCATTTGATTACATTTTAGTGAAAGCAGCTAATGGACAGCTGTATTGGGAGCCACTCTCCCATAACATAGCAATAACTGACCCTGTTTCAGGGATGACCCAGAAAAGCAAAATTGTTGTTTCTGCAAAATGCCCGGTAAACCTTTTGGGCATAGATCTTATGTAGATATTTGGCATAGCAGTAGTTCCGACTATGCAGGGTATGGAAGCACAGCGACAAATGGATACTTTTGTGGTGCGACCGGAGGGCAAAACATTTTATTGGTACAGCCAGGACTTGGTCACGACTGGTCCAGGGGCAGTAACCGAAGAACTGATGAACATAGCCATCAGTAAGTCCCCCTCCCTTGACACTGATAAACAGCATTTGTTGCTCTGTACTCTGTATTATTGTAGCACACCAGGACCTGATAAGAAATATGAGCAAGAACTGTTCAAAAACCATGCAAACAGATTAATATTACGTAATCTGTACTGGGACACAGAAGGGAACAATGTAGTTAGCTGTTCATTGCCCCAGGAATTCTTTGCACTCTATAAATCTAATCGATTACCACATGTTAGTTTAAGTTAAATTGGATAACACAGACACACCCAGCTGTACACTTGCAGTCTAGCGAGGACAGCTGATTAGCACTCTTACTAGAAGAGGAAGAAAATGCCTTACGGAGCATACCAGAAACTCTGTGGTCATCATTGAAATCAGATGTAGGACTAATTCGTACAGCAGGACCAGTTACTATCATGCCAAAATCAGCATTTAGACCACAAAAGAGATAGTATCCCTTAAGGAAAGATGCAGAAGTAGGAATCAAACCTATAATAGCAGCTTTACTTAAGGAAGGAGTACTGGTAGAATCTCCCAATTCACCATGTAACACACCCTTATTTCCTGTCAGGAAAGCAAATGGAGAATGGCGTATGGTCCAAGATTTACAAGCTGTAAATGACACAGTAATACCTAGAGCACCTACGGTGCCAGATCCACATACCCTATTGAATGATTTGAAGCCTCAACAGAAGTATTTTTCTGTGGTAGATATTAGCAATGTGTTCTTTTCTATACCGACAGCCAACATTGGTTTGCATTCACATTTCAGGGGAAAAGGTATACATACACGCGACTACCACAGGGATATTGTGAAAGCCCAACAATATTCGCACAAGAGATGGCAAGCAACTTGGCGGGATTTAGCCCACCAAGAGGCAGTCAGATTTTACTTTATGTAGACGACATCCTGCTGGCAGCCCCCACCCAGCAAGAATGCAGAGAAGATACCATAGCATTACTACAATTTCTAGCCACTCAAGGACATAAAGTAAACAAAAACAAGTTGCAGCTTTGGAGAAAGCAGGTTAAATACCTGGGGTATGTAATATCCAAAGAAGGCAGAACATTACATGAAGATAGGAAAATAGCAATTTTACAAGCACCCAAACCAACTACCAAGAAGGAAATGATGTCCTTCCTGGGTACGACTAATTTCTGTCGGAGTTGGATTCCAAACTATGCCTTGGAATCTGCTCCACTCACCATCTTGATATACAAGAAGCCTATGGCAGCACAAGATTTATTACAATGGACACCAGAATCAGAATCAGCTTTCTGCAAACTAAAACAATTGATAGCATCCTCATTAGTTTTAGGATTACCAAACTATCATAAACATTTTTTCCAAACTGTAGATTGTAAGCAAGGTTATATGACATCAGTGTTAACACTGCAACATGGGGATAAGCAACGCCCCATAGCTTACTATTCATCACAGCTGGACCCAGTGGCGCGATCCTTGCCCCACTGTGTACAAGCAGTAGTTGCAGCTGCAATGGCAGTACAGGCTTCGGCCTCAGTAGTGTTGTTCCACCCTCTCACATTGAGAGTGCCTCATGCAGTCGCGATTATTTTACTGCAAGAAAAAGTAGCATATCTTTCTCCTGCTAGACATCTCTCCTGTATGACTATACTCTTGAGCCAACCTCATATGACAATAGAACGATGTGCAACTTTGAATCCGTCTACCTTGCTCCTGACCCCTGCGGATGGCACACCACACAGTTGCCTGCAGGAGATTGAGCAAAAGACACTGCCTAGAAAAGATCTAACGGATGTTCCCTTGGATGATGCCGAGGTGACATATTATGTGGACGGCTCATGCAGAAGGGGTCCTACAGGGCAGAACCTAGTGGGGTATGCACTAGTTTCTGATACTGAGATTTTAGAAGCAAAGTCTTTACCACACAACTTATCTGCACAAGCAGCAGAATTGATTGCCTTGACAAGGGCATGTACCTTGGCAAAGGGTAAATGTGTGAACATTTTTACTGACAGCCAGTGCGCTTTTTCTACTGTACATGTTTTTGCGCAACAGTGGAAGAATAGAGGAATGATAACATCTACTGGTAAACCGATTAATCATGCGTAGTTTATTTTAGATTTGTTAGAATCTATTCAGTTACCTCAGAAAGTAGCTATTTGTAAATGTGTAGCTCATACCAAGCAACCGGATAGGATTTCAAAAGGTAATGCGAGAGCTGATACAGCTGCAAAGCAGGCAGCTTCAGCTTCAGAAATATTTCTTTTGATTGAGGAGTTACAACCTTCTGAGATTTTAGATTTAGAAATGTTAAAAACAATGCAGACACTTACTACAAAAGTAGAAAAACAGAAATGGATAAAACGAGGAGCAATTCTTGAGAAAGGGCTGTACATCTCCAAAGAAGGAAAACCAGTTTGACCGTTTAATTTGTTTATATATGCAGCTTTGTTGAGCCATGGGCAGTGCCATGTCTCAACAGGGGGGATGGTATAGTTAGTGAACCGAGTGTTCACAGCATATGGATTTACAAACTACACAAAAATTTTTTGTGCAGCATGCCATGTTTGTAACAAGCATCATACACAAGGGGCATTGAAGCCTAAGCAAAGGAGTTTCCCAACACCACCGTACCCGTTCCATACTATCTGTATGGATTTCATAGAACTGAACAAATGCGAAAATAAGAAGTATTGTCTTGTCATTATAGATATGTTTTCCAAATGGGTGGAAGCTTTTCCAACCAAAAATCCAGATGCAGCTACTGTTGCAAAAGTCCTTGTTAAAGAAATTATTCCTAGATTTGGCATACCGGAAAAGATCTACAGTGACAATGGCACACACTTTGTAAATCAAACTATACAACAGTTGAGCCAATATTTCGGAATTTCCTTAAAGAACCATTGTGCATACCACCCACAATCTGCAGGACTAGTAGAGAGGCATAATGGGGTTTTGAAAAACAAACTTAGGAAATTAATTAGTGAGATGCAAAAGAACTCTTTGCACTGCCTGCCTCTGGCATTGTTGAGCATGAGAACTGTTCCGAATGCAAAGGGGTTAACTCCTTTTGAAAAATTATTTGAGAGGGCATATTATATACCTCAATGGAAACCTCTCATGCCTGCAGACCAGGAGGCCGACAGTTCACTCGCAGAATACATGAGACGACTTTTAAGTAATAAACAACTTTTGCAGTTAAATTCTGTTTCAGATAAAGAACAAACCAGACCATCGGAAGCAGCAGTAGTCCCAGGCACGTGGATCTGGATGAAAGTCATCAAGAGAAAGAATTGGACATCACCGAAGTGGGAAGGGCCGTACAAAGTGCTACTGTCAACACCCACTGCAGTCAAGATCGCAGAGCGAGCGTCCTGGATTCATCTGACACACTGTAAATTGGTTAAAAACTTTGAACTGGACAAAAAAACTTGTTACTGTTACACAAGAACAAAATGACCAGATACGGAGCAAATAGAAATACAGAACAACCTCAAAAGTATTGCATGATCATTCTGTTAACTATACTGATAACATTAATCTTTTTGCTGTGGCCTTTCCTTTTTCTAGCCACACGAGCTGAACTGAATAAATGAGATGCATTACTCATAGACTGGCATCCGAACTTTAACACTTACCAAGCAATTAAATATGTGTATGCTGAAACTTTTAATGTTTCGAATTGCTGGATTTGCACAGCTATACCAACAGCATACGGGGGATTGTTAATGACTGCTGTCCCCCTAGGGGTCAATGAGACCTGGGAAAATTTGATTTTTGATACTACGACTGTGAAATCTCAAGACAAAATAGCATTGTACCTGCCTGTTACACAAAAGGGAATTGTATGTTTTTACAAAAATGATACTGTTCAGGTGGGTTGGAGCAATTGTAATGTGACTGTTCCTTACAAATGTTATATCAAAGCTAATAATGCAGGTTATATTTGTGATACAAACTATGACTCATATTTAGAATTAATGCACAAAACGGTTGATGAAGTACAACGTAATCCTGTTCTTTTTAAACAACAATCTATCATTGATAAGAAAATGTTTCATGCAGGGCAAGTATATATTAATACTAAAGTAGAGAATTGTTATTTTGTGTGTGGGAAAAAGGCATACAAATGGTTACCTGAGAATTGGTCCGGCAGTTGTTTTTTGGGTTACCTGGTTCTGGCCATACAACACACTGCAGTTTTGCCTCAGGGAAAAATTCGAAATGTCAAGAGAGGTCACCAAGAAACCTGGAAATCCAATCAAGAAACTTAAGAATCCAATGGGACGAATTGAAGCAGGCTGGAGAAACCATAACGCCGTGAAAAACAAAGATAAACTGACACACATGGACTTGAGTGACACTATTATATGGTGGGCAGGTATAGCCCCTGCATATGGCACAGTGAAATCGATTTGGGAGCTGAGAAAACTATCCAAACTTCTCAAAGTAATGAGCAATGCAACTTTTTCTGCTCTCGAATTAGTAACTGATGAACTGAACGCAATGAGAGCTGTGGTACTTCAAAACCGCATGGCTCTCGAATTCACCCTAGCGGCGAAAGGTGGTACGTGTGCTTTAATAAAAGAGGAGTGCTGTTCGTATATTCCTGACAACCAGCGTGAGATAAACAACCATCTTGAGGTGATTCAGCAAGTGTCGGCCATGACCAAACCAGGCCCAAACCCACTGACGGATTTTTTCCAGAATTTGTTTGGGGGGGTGGGGTAGCATCCTTATGAACATCCTGATTGCCATTTGTGTGGGATTACTCCTGTTAGGAGTGTGTGTTTGTTGTGTTATTCCCTGCATGAAAAGATTAATCAAAGATTTTATAGACATGTCAGTTTCTGAAACTTTGTATCAAAGTATTGAAATTGAAGAACTGTTTAAAAATGAAACACTTTCATAAGTCTAAACTGAATGACTCTCTTAACTACAAATTCTGAACAGAAAGAGGTTAGGAGAAGAAGCAAACTGTTTATGCTTTTGAAAATAGAATAAAAAGTATTAACGGGGGAAATGTTAGAAAAATATGTATTAATGTATATGTTTAGTGCTTATTAGAAGCTAAAAGAGTTAACACATTTCATTCTATTTTATGTACAGCTTAATTCTGTATGAAATTACAAGATGCTTTTCAAACTGCAGTATGCTTTCTGAAACTGCAAGATGCTCTCTGACCTAGTATTTGATAGCACAGCAAAATTCATGTTTATGCCTTTTGGAAATTTACTGAGAAGCAGGTGATTATCTGCTAGGTCAGGAAAATAATGAATAGAACAATACTGTTTTCTATAATGTTACTGAACTTGAACAATCAGCTCTGTTCATGTTATGAGAACATGCACAGCTGCAGAAAAGACAGATACAGTTAAACAAAGACTGCTTGAAGAAATGAACTATAATCTGTACTTGCTTTGTGCTCGAATTAGCCATAGTACCTTGAATGGTAACATTGCATAGTGAGAAGTTGTATCTAACCGGTGGTCATCAAGGCCACATTGATTTTCTTAGGAAGTTTTTTTGTAAACTTGATATGCCAGCAGAAAATCATGGACAAACAGCTGCTATGAAATAATATTGAAAGAACTTGTGATTTATTACTTCAGCTTAGTAGGCAATGTCTTGTAAGAAATGTATAAGAATAGCTTCACTTCCTGATTCTAGTTAGACAAACTCTGTATTAGCATGTTTTTGTCTCCTTGCCGCAAGATTAAAGTGCTTTAACCTGAACTTGCCATGTGTTGATCTTTTTGAAGTTGTTTTTCCTTTGACACCTTACAAATCTGGGGTTTGCTGCAAATAAATGGCTTAAGTTTACTGTCCACATATCTGGCACATAAATAAGTAATGGATCTCCTGCCATACACAATTGGCCTAAAGGGTGGATCAATTATACTTTTGTGGATTTTGGGAGATCCAAATAACACTGGTGTTACTGGTGCTGGCATGCATAGGTAATTATATGTGTCTATATCAATACTGTCTTCCAAAAGCTTTTATATTTATTTACATATACATTTTACCTTGTATAACACTGGCTCTTTAAATTTCTCAAGTTATGTTAATTGGTTTTATAATTGATTATCTCATCTTAATTGACAGTTTTATTTTAACTGAGGACTCTTGTGGTTTCTTTGTCTGAAGAAGTTCATGTATTTCCTGAATGAAAGCGCTAACAATAAACTGGTTGGAATTCTACTGCTTGCTGCCTATCTTTGTTTTTGTTTTTGGTTACAAGTTTATTTTTTGTTTTGTGTATATCCTCACAGGCAGACAAACATGTAACCCTTTGGGTGAATATTAACTGAAGTGTTAAGCTTTGGCTGTGATCATTAACAAGGCAACACCAAGCAACTTACACAGCTGAGCAGTTGTCTAAAGCATTTGGCTGCATAAATGCCTTATTGCAGGCATTTCTGGGGGAGATTACACGATTAATTAGCATTTGCCACAACCCTGGATTACCTCATTAGTACATGTGGTAGGCCACAGAGACAGCCCACCATGTGGCTGTACAACTGTAGTAGGGCAAAATCTGAATCAGAACTGGTTACCTCAAGGAATAAAATAGGCTTGACCCTCACAGTAACCTTTTTTAATGCTGGCCATTACGCTACTAAGATTTCAGACCCAAAAGGAATGTGTTTGTACTAAGTGATCTTGCCATCCTTTGTATATGTGCAGGCATAAAATGACATAATTGTTTTCATTAAAATACAATATGCAGCAGATCTTTTGTCTTTAGGCAGGAGCCAAGCGTATTTTTTTCTGTATAGATAATTATGTCAACATTTCTTGAAATTTTCCTGAATAAATTCTAAACCATTTGGAGGTACAGATTTTTAAATATTGAGAGCAAAAACAGTCAAAATAATATTCTAGGGAAAGACCTTCTGAAAATAGTAAGCAGTTAAGACAGTTAACTCCAATATTACAGAAATATCAAAAATTGAGTCTAGATGTCAGAACATGGTATCAGAGCTGAGCCCAAGTTGGTACACACAGTCATTTGTTTCATCTCAGCCTAATAAAGTAAAACTTGCATAATTAATTTTCCTTAACTGCTGCTGCTCCTGGAATGGATGATCTCTGCTTTTCATGACTATTTTTCTGTAAAACATCTTGCAGTATGTATTCCAATTGTTTTCTTTACTGCTCAACAGTCTGTGTCAGTAAATTTGTTTTTGCCAAGTCAAAAACAGATTTTACATTCATCATATGCATATAATTCAAAACCTCAATTTTTGGAATGGTTTATCTTCACTTTTTTGGCTCAGGGTGATGAAGATACAACCTCCACTCTCTTTTAAACTGCAGGCAAATTTATCAGAAATTAGAAGTAGGTGATGGCTCTAAAGATCTGAACTGTAATTTCACTGTGAGTGACTTCAGTAACAAAGCAGAGAAAGTCCTTGCACCATATTTCTTCATATCAGATGAGGCAAAATTGCCCACTCAAAAAAAACTTCATAAAAACTTGGATCACTGCACAGACACAAACAATTCCTCACAAATAACACAAAAGCCACCATCACTAGAACTCGCCTAGTCTCCACACATCACCAACATCAAGAAATCTTATCTAAGCAAACTCGAAATTTGCTACAATAAAACTGCAAAGTTTGCCACTGAATCCACTTACACATCTCATTATTGCTAGCACTAAAAAAACTCAATGGGCTTGAATTGCTCAACCTCCTGGTCTACAACTAACTGTCCATAGCTCACCATTTACTCCACCAACCAGACAAAATTCCTGCCCACCTTAACATCCCGCAACCATACTCTGACAACCGAGTCGCTCGCTGTAACAACAAATCACTACTAAAGATTATTAAAACTAACAACGCTGCTGGAGAAGCTCTTTGCTCTCACTGCATAGTTAAACAATGGACTTCTCTTCCAATAAACATAAAAACTTTCTCTGTAATAACAAAATTCAAAGAGATGCTTAAAGTACGTTTAACCAAATATTGGTTATGCTCTTGTAGCAGCCAAAGCTAAGAACAATCAACCTTTTAGCTAATCGGCCTTGATCTGGTAAAGATTACTACAAAACACCTTCCTCCACTGAATTCTTATCTCAAATGTGTTCCTTCAAAACAGGGACTAAGTTTGCTGCTACATTTTACACTGTTGTTATAAAAAGTGTGTTACTGAAATTATAAAAACTATTATATATGATTTCTCCTGCTATATCTATTCTAAATACTTATCCTTCTGATAGTTGTTACATTATACTCTGTATTGTTGTTAAAAAAACACAATACTGAAATTATACAAAATCTTATATGTGATTATTACAGTTTGCTATTAAAACTTGGAAACTGCATCAGTCAACTGGCAGTTTCCAAGTAGCAGAATGTCAAACCCAAATCGATCAACTAGACTACAGTGAACGGGTAGCGTCAGTCGAGCATTTGGGTTCAACATTGTGCAGGGGGATTGCGGTTCAGTGAGGAACAGGGAATTAGCCCATTTCCTCACTGAAGTGTGATCTTGGAGTTGGCATATTTTAATGTGCAGGGAATGTGAGGGGTTCAGGGGTGTATCCCCCCTGCAAAACAGTAGAATTAATGTACCATTGACTGTACAGTCTAACAGTATGTTAATCTTCATAGCAGGAGGTGAGTGATGTCACCTCCTGCTATGTCAAATATATCGAACCATTGTTGTCGATGTATTCATTTTCGGATTGGTTTACTTTTCAGCATGCCAGTTTCCACATTTAGAGTCGACATTTTAAACAGTCGACCGATGTGGATTCAACATGCCAATAGTAAACCGATTTTTTCCTATATAGCTAATCTAACAACTTACCCTTTTGTATAACAAAACTTTGTACCACCATTATAAGTGTTTCTGTCATGTTTTTTGTGGAGCTTATCACCCCGGGCATCTACTGAAAAAGGACAACTTGTCCAGTCGTACATTCCGGGTAAACACATGTAAAATAAATAAATACATACATAAATAAATAAATAAATAAACAAAAATCAAAGTATTTAATATTTTTGCTCTAAAACAGGAGAGAAGTAGCAGCTTAGCAGGTACAAAAAAATAAATGTTCAGCATATTGTAAGGCAAAAATGAACCTATACTCTGTGAAATTATTATTCTTTACCAGAAATCAAGTGGTGCTTTAAATATTGGCTGCGTTAAGATATATGCATGATTTTGTATTTGGAAAACTATATGATTTGCTAACTAGAGGTAGAATATTTGCAGCCTAAGTAATGACCATATATGTAGCAGACTGTTAGTGGAATCAAACTTGACACTAGAAAAGTTCCCTTTCTTCCATAAAATTACTGAAGTCACCACCTCTTGGTCCCTTGTAGACTATTTCCACAACTTTAAATTTAAAGTAGTGTAGAGAGCCTAACTCCAATACATGCTTGGCAAGAGCATTTGTTAAATCAGCCTTCTTTATAGCATATTTATTTGCTCATACAACATTCTATTTGTTTTGCCCAAATAGAAAATTTCACATGCTGTGCATGTTGCTAGATAAATAATATTCCTAGTCTTACAATGTGCATGTAAATTAAAAGCAAACTCTTGTCTAGAAGCTGGATGAATGAATACATTTGATGCCTCTATAGATGGGCAGTATTTACAATTTCCACAGGGAAAAGTACCATAAGTCTGATGTTCAGCAGGCATATCACCTTGAGCATGCTTATAATCCGTATAGCAAAGCCGTAATTTCAAAGACTTTTTATTTTTATAGGTGTAAAGGGGTGACTTCAGTAATTTTACGGAAGAAAGGGAACTTTATTGGATTTGTAAGTTCTGTGCTGATAGGAAACCAGGGTTAAATGACAGGGTCTCTTCAAAGCCTGTTCTGAAATCCAGGGATTTACATAGATGATTGTTTGGATGTTCTTATTGGTTGTGCAACTATTTAAATTTCTGATTCTGATGGTGTAATCTTATTCAGTCTGATGAAGAACTTTGTGTTTGAAAGCGCTTACTGTGTTATTAAATTCGTTTTACTTGAACCGCCTTGGCTGTTGGGACTTCTTTTTATTTCTTTTTGAATGTTTGCTGCTTAAGGAAGTTACCATTGTTTTCCTGTTGGAGTTATTCTTTTTGGTTTTAAGTAGCAAGCTAGACTAAGGAATTCAATTTTGAAAGTGAACAGTACAAGGTGTCATTCTGATATATTTTCTTGGAAATATGCTGTTTATATTCTAACTGTTTATAGGTTATAGACAATCCTTCATTTGTGCAATTTTTGTGAATGGCACTGTACATGTGTAAGCCCATACCTCATTTATCAGATGTTATTGCACCTCTGAGAAAGTTACTTCAGCAAGATAAAGTTTGTAGTTTGTCAAACAATGAAGTAAGAAGCCTTGAGTAACTAAAAAGACTGGTAACAAATGCAATAACATTCAAATATTATGAGTCTGTTTTACCTATGAAATTTCAAGTGGATGCAAGCCATAAAGGATTAGGAGCAGTGCTGCTGCAACAGGACAGACTAAGCACTTTGGCAAATTCATAACCAGTTGTGCACAGACTGAGAAGAAAATCCTGGCCATAGTCTTTGGTAGTCAGAAGTTTCATGATTATGGTTGTGCTAAGCCCATTAATAAGAAAATCACAAACCCTTTCAAAGAATTTTCAGAAAAGCGTTGCACAACGCACCAGCTGTTTTGAAAAGAATCATTTTACATTGCAGAAATGTGATGCTGAAAAGCATTACAAAGTGGGAAGGCTGGTGCATATTGCTGACAAAGTTAGTGGAACTTATAAGAATGAGTACAGTGAAGACTTTGTAGAAAAAAGTTCTGGAAGACCTATATTTTCCACGTTCTAAATTCTGGTGACACCTGAGAAATGAAGGGAAAATAACTACAATAGAAGACTCCAAAATGTACTTGCTGAGAACAGTCAGAATGTCAGGATGGCCAGGCAACACTAACCGTTGCATCCTTTGATCAAACAATACAACTCCTTCAGATAGGTAAAGTTGAGAAAGCTATCTTTCCTTTGCAGCTAATAAACCATGTGCTTTTGAAAATCTATGCATTACATTTGGGAATGACTAATTACAAAGAGACAGCTAGACATATCACTTATTGGCCCAGCATGGCAAGTTCAATTCCAAGTTTACTTAGGTGTTTTATACAAAACACCAGTGACAAAGAATACCTAAAAACACAAATCTGACAAGTGAATGATAGCATAAAATAGTATCATATTATTAGCTAAATTCACTATTATCATCTCACGCCATATAAAAGAGATAAGTCTTGATTATTCACCTGAAACCAGTCAATGACAGGCATTCCTGTAGTCATGTTGGTAGCAAATTTCACAGCTGAGAAGTTTGTTAGAAAAAGGTTCGATAACCCAAGATCTCAAGGATGACCTATGGAACTGTTTACATCAAGAGTGTCCAAACAACTGCCAGCAGCCCCTAAGAAGCAGAGTGCAAAAGCCATGTATAGTAATAAGGTTCGACCAACTTTTTCAGGTGACATGGACCCAGATCAAGAACAGAGAGATAAACTAACAGTAGAATCTTGTAGAAGATCCTATGCAAGACAGGAAACAGTGAAGGCTGCACAGAACAGACATAATATGTTGGTAAAGAAATGTACTGGTAAGTATCCTAGCTGCAGAGTTTTGCACCATCTGCAAATGCATATACTCAGTGTTATGTAGTCCCATATAAAGGGCATTGCAACAGCCCAATCTGGAAGAGACTGATGGGGAGTCAAGTATAATGTCAAATTTCTGCAACTTATTGAGAAATGCAGGCTTATTACCACCATATATAATACAGTTGGGCAATGGTATGATGGAAGAATTTGCCACGGTTGCATTTACTGCCAAGGCCATGGTCCTTGTAGTATTCAATTTCAACCAATGTAGAGTTAAAGAAGAATGTACTTACAATAAAATGTTATTTTTTCTCAGCTTATGTGCATTTGTCTCATGACTCACCAGTTTACAGTAACATTAACATTAAGCAGTATAATGTATAGTATATACTTCTAAATGGCAGATATTTTTTCTAATAATAAAAGAAGGTGTATTTTACCTTTATGAACTTGAATTAACTTGGATATGTGAGTCAGGTGACTGGATGATTTATTAGCACTTGAGTGTAAAGTTTCAGTGCAGAAACATATCTGCCTTCTTGTCTCATGTATGTTATATGCCACTGCTAGTGTGCTAACCACTAATGCTTCCATTTGCAGGAATGTTAGAACCTGAGTCCAGAAGCTAGAACATATATGACTCTCATCATGAGTAATTTTTTTAATCACTACGAGTTTTACATCACAGTCTGATTCTATTTCCCAATGGTTAATACTTCCACTAATTCCTGTAAATTAATGTCTGATTTCTGAGTTAAAAGGATAACTTAAATTACCCATCTTCAGACTTTCCCAATTTTTAAGTAGTTTGATAATATTTCTTAGAGTTTCAAGTCACATTAAGGTGGCTGATGTTCACAATCTCTCTCTTTTTGGGTTGGGTTGATATGAAACAAGATAACATTCAACATGTTCAGAGTAAACCCTTAATTTTTTCCTTTTCTTACTTCATCACGATACACTGGTATTCAGATGCACTGTACCTACAGTGGTAATTTAGCTAATAAAGAATATCCATATTTGCATGACAGAGACGAACCTATACAAGAAAATTCTTTATTTGGTGGCCTATTTCTAACAATCCAAGTATCACTGTAAATGTTAGCATGCTCATTTGCTCTAAATTTAGAAATATTCCAATGTTAAATATGAGCACTTGGATAATTAATGACAGGATAAGTTCTTAACAACAGATGCTTAGTCAAATGGACTTTAAAATCCAGCCTGATTTTGTCAATTAATTTAAAGAATAATCCACGGTAGTGGTGCTGCGGTAGCGTTGTCACCTCACAGTAAGACGCTGACAGGTTTGACTCTCAGCTAGAGTGTCTTCTGCGTGGAGACATGCGTGAATGGGCGTACCTTCGTTGAAGGTTGTGCGTTAGGGCTGGCAACTCAGCACGTAAAAATCAACTGCCAATCATTAGCGGGCCGGAGTTCCGCTGTGGCGACCCCTAACCGGAAAAAGCCGAAAAGACACAACAACAACAACTTCAGCAGTCTTCCATGTTATTGATCTAGACTGTAATAAATTACATATTTGGCTCAACAGTTGTCCAAACACTCAAAGCAAATAATTTATTTATGAGAAAATAATTATAGGTGCAGAATTTTCTAACACACATAATTCTAATTATTGGTTGTACATCAGAAAGAGTATTAAAACTGGCTAGAATTTATAAAATATTTGGGAATAACTTATAAATGTATTTCTTTTTCAGAATTAAACTATATGTGTTTTTCATAGTACACACTTTTACCTTTAGAGCTAGCTGCATTCAGAATACCAATAACCCCATTCTGCCAGATATGCAAATCAAAACAAACAGATTTGAAGAGCATTCTATGGCACTTTAAAGTCATTACAATAATTTGGAATACTTTAACAAGCTATGGTATTCATATAATTTATAGGTCACCCCTGGTCTGTCACCTATGTCTCTAATGAAGAGAGACAAACTGAATGTTTGACCACACATGTCCTAGCTTACACATACCCCTAAAAATCACCTCTAGGGCAACAAATGTGTTAAATGCACTTGGGATGCATGGCTAGCCTTAAAAAGGCCCTTGAGGTCATTAGCCAAGTATACACCTATGAAGCTGTGAATTTACCTTTGCTTGAAGGCTTCATAGTACACATTTCTCTTAACAATGCAATGAAGTCTACTCAGATTATCATTCCAGTTCTGCTACCATTAATCAAAAATGACATCACTTGCCAATGGATATCTAGAGAGAATTTTCTTTTTTTTAAAGACAGAATTCTCTGTGGAAGTGAACTCTTATATTTTGATATTTTTAAAAGACTCTTGAAGTATCTCAGGAGCTTTAAGCTTTACTGGGAAAATGTAAAATATGTTTGAAGGCTGTGATGATGAATCATCCCCAAAGATAACTGGCCTCCAAAGATTAGGAAATCACATACGGTATCAGTTTACATTAAACTGGTGATTAATTGGGTGTATGAAATAACCAATGTTTTCTATAAATGAGCTTTGTATAGTCATAGAGATCATGTTGCTTAAATATTTCATGCTGTCTTATGCTATATTTGGAATTAAATTTATAAAAAGGGGTATTTTTACTATTTTAGCTAATGCTGAAGTTGACTGGGTGGCAGCAACTGAATATGTGTATATATAAATGTATATGTATATGTATGTGTGTGTGTGTGTGTGTGTGTGTGTATATATATATATATATATATATATATATATATATATATATATGGGATTTGTACTGTCTACCGAAAGACTGTGTCACCAAAGGTGAAACGGCCGAGCACACTTTTGCCACAGTGCTTTTCACCGAAAAAACACTTTTGCGACAGTGTGCTAAAAAAAAGGGAAGAACATGGGGAAATGGATGTTGGTGAGATTGAGGCACAGTGGAGATAAGGGAATATTCCCTTTTCCCCACTGTAGTGCGATCTTGGAGTGTGAATATAAAAGTAGGGGGTATGGGGGTGCAGCACCTCACATGGGGGGTGCAGGGGGCTTGCCCCCTTTGTAAACATGAGTTCTATGTGTTTTTTTACTTTTTTTTTTTTATACATTTTAGTGAAGATGCTTTTTCGGTGAAAAACACTTTCGTTAAAGTGTTTTCGGCCGTTTTGGTTTTGGTATTATGGGGGTTCGGTAGATAGTCCTAGAGCCATATATATATATATATATATATATATATATATATATATATATATATAGTATGTATATTACTGCATACTTTGGGGCACTGAAGCAAAAAGACAAGTAATTTTATTGCACAATAATAAAAAATTAAGGAAACTATAATACTGCATTCCTGTTAGTAAAGTGAATAAGATGTTCTTTCAGGGCAATCATTTAGTATTTAAAGGTGGAGGCCAGAGAGCACATACATCAAAATGCTGGTTTAGCTTTCAATTTATTACTTTGAGAAAACAGAGTAAAAAGTTATGTCAGTGATTATTAATGAGCAAATACAATATGTCAATCCTAGGTACTTGCATGTTACCAGTCTCAAGTGATGAACTTCAAATCTCAACTGGATATTTTGGCCTGGATCTACAGTTTTGAGCCTAAACAAAAGCAACTGATTAGTAGGCAACTGATTAAATCCTGCCATCTAAATGTATGTGAAATAACTACATTCACTTGCCAAATATTTGTCACAACAAGCTGTTTTTTCCTCCCAAAAGCCAAGTGCTACATACAATGAAAAGCATAAATTACATATCACTCTCTTGATTTCCAGTCAGCACCTAATCTTGCAGCTCCTTACAGATCATTTTCTGTAGCCTCTCATGTTATTTCCATCCTGTATGTGTCACAACATCTGGTGCAATTACACAGTTGCTGGTGGAAGTGAGTCGCTGAGTAGATGGAGTGATAGCTACATCTAAGATGCTAACCCCAGCTACTGGACCAATAAATCAATCTCTGTCTGACACTAGCCAGCTCAGTGTAACTACTGCCTAATCAGTCCAAGTATAAGCAATTATACAACACATGACCAACTTCACATTTCCGCTAAACCCTGTTATTTGGACTTACCAGTTCCAACTCTAAAAAGAATAATCAAGCTACTCTTTCAAGACTAAAATTTGAATTATACCTTAAAATGCAGTTTAATGGATTGCCACTAACCAGAATCGAAGGAATTAGCTGTTGATATAGACAAACTGATGTTTGTTATAAAAGTAAAAAAAAATAAACTGATAATTGTTATAAAAGTAAAAAAAAAGTAAGATATCAAAGTAGTTTTACTAAAAGCAAGTTGAGATTCACAACCTCAGAACACTGATCTGATTAGCATTTGCAGATGACTATAAACTTGTTGCCATCATAAACTTCCTAGAGAATACCAGGATCCTACAAGAAGGCCTTTCCCAAACTAATAGTTGCTGTCAAAACCATTGTCAAAAACAATTCTTGTTGTTCTAACAGACTTCCAGCATCTCCCCCTCTCTTTCCTGACAACTCTGACAACAACAAAAAATGTAAAGCTTTGAAATTTACCTTTTGAAATTTACACATGTTAATGAATGTCTAAACAGAGCACTAGTCGTTCTGGCAGACATTATGTTGTCGTAAATTCTATCTCTTCCTAACTAATATACCCCTTCCTAATAAATGCCCATGATACATAGGGACACAATTGGGTCAGAATCCATGGCTAGGCTTATAAAGGCCCTGGTGATCATCAGCCTATATAAAGTGAACCTATACAAAGGTGTCCCTTTGGAAAAAGAGAATGATGACATTAAAAAAAATTTTGAAAGAAGGCTGCATCTCAATAGAATGACAGAGTTCCTGGCTCTGCTATATTAATACACTTTCCAAGCTTGATTTCTAGCAGATGGATTTTCAGGGCTGACTTCAGTTCTAATTAGTAAATTGTTTATCTGTGTTGACAATACGGGTCTATCTATATTAGAACATCGAAGTTTCAAAACTTCAAATGTTCTAATATCAACCCGTATTCAGCAAACGCTGAAAATATCGAAGCAACAGAAAAACAAATTTTTTCCTAGGGAAAGAATTTGGTTGTCCGTTTCTGTTGCTTCGGTATTTCCAGCCCTGTGGTGGAAAATTACGGGTCGGGCTCATGTAAGTGTGCGATTGAACGCGGGTTAGGTTAGTTAGGGTTAGGGTGCGGGTTAGGTATGTGTGTGATTGTGTAGATGTGAGGGTTACGGCGGGTTAGGTGAGTTAGGGTGCGGGTTAGGTATGTGTGCAATTGTGTGGACGTGAGGGTTAGGGCAGGTTAGGTGAATTAGGGTTAGGATGCAGGTCAGGTAAGTGTACGATTGTGTGGATGTGAGCGTAAGGGCGGAGTAGGTGAGTTAGGGTTAGGGCATGGGTGAGGTGAGTTTGCAATAGTGACAGACCTTAGGGTTAGGGTTTGGGTTAAGGTAAGTGGATAGTTAGTGGTGTATGTATAGTTTAGTGTAGGGTTAGGTGTAAGATTTTAGGTGTATGTGTGTGGATTGCTGTTTGTTTGGTGTGCTTGTGTTGTGTGTATGTGTTTTGGAACAGCAATTTTTTTCCCAAGGAAAAAATTTGCTGTTCTGTATGTTCGATGTTTTCAACTTTTGTTTAATAGGGTTCGATATTAGAACATTCAAAGTTTTGAAACTTTAGTGTGCTAATATAGTCCCGCCAATACAGCCTTTTTTATCTGTGTTGACAATACAGCCATACATTTCTGAAGATGAAGTATTCCAATCATTTATTCTCTAGCTAACTACTAAATCTAATTTAGGGTCACAAGAGAACCTGAGCCTACATGGGCACTTAGCGTATGCAAACTATAGAAACTAGTTTTTGATGGGATGAAGACCCATTGCAGGATGCACACAAACCCACACACACACACACACACACACACAAAATTCATTATCACACAGCATGTGTAAATTCACCTACTGCATGCCACTGGGATGTGGAAAGATAGCAGAACTCCCTACAAAAACCCATGTGGATACAGGGAGAATGTATGTATGGAAGGCACTATAGGCAAGAATTAAACTGCTGAACCAAATAATGAGATTCAACAAAGCTATCTTCTCTGGCAATGGGACACTTAGTACTTCATACATATTATTACGCAATTATATTTATTACTTTTGATTTTTTTTTTCTTGAAAGTGCTTTATCTAATTGTGAGTGTGAATCATAAATAAGATACAATTTTTTTGGTTGGCATTTGCTAAAAAAACTTGTCTTCGGAATTGTCAGTGGTTCGTTAGTCTGGCTTTCTATTGGAACCTGAAGGCAATTTTGGGTTAAACATTTTTTAGCCTTGGGGGTGGTGGTCATTCTGCCTTGTTGCCACAAAAGGTTTGTTTGCTAAATTTCACATTGTTTATGGATGGAAGGAATTGTCTGCAACTGACTAAATGAATGGCTGAAGGAAAATAACTTTATGGATTATGAGGGAAAACTGTATTGCAAATTAAAGAATACTAGTTTCTATACATGAAATGATAAACACAAAGCAGAACTTCAGGCATCTTTTCAAAAGACAAAAAAATCTGAGTGATGTTTGCTGTTACCAGTAGATTCAGTAGCTGTCTTAATAATTACAACAAATCTTTAGAATGATTGATGGAGCCATGACAAACAGGTGACTTCTAACAGTTGGATGTACCTTATTCAGGCTACGGATCATTTAAGGATTCTGGATTGTTTACACAAATCTAAAGTCATAGACCTGTTAGCAGGCAAATAGGATTTCAATGCTCTGAACTGATACTACTAGTGAATAAATCCTGTTTTGTGGGATGGTACAACATCTGTATCACTACTTCATCAAGTAATGGGCCAATGAAACATCACATTGAGATATAAAATTGATAGGGTTCATAGCAAACATTTCTTCAGTATCTACTTTCTAATGGGTCTGTATTCATTCTCCAACATTTTGCAGATTGTCCTGACACCCCAACACACACACACACAAACACTTGCATGCACAAACATGCATGAATGCACATAGTCCCACACTTGCACACTTGTGTGTACAAGCACACACATACATGCACACACAAATAATAGTACCATAATAGTATTTTACTTATTTCTAGTTACTGGTAGCAAGGGTCAGTTAACTAATATTTTATTCAGACATATTAGACTTAGGGGCAATAAATATAATACTGGCATTATGTTAAAGTTTCCTCCCTTTTCTGTCCTACAGTTTGACCCTAAAATGCAGAGACGGCTACCAATTTATTTATAACCAAGGTAATTGGTGGAAATGTAGATATGCAGAATCACACTCAAATAGTATTATTAGTAGCAGTAAGCTATTATCAGACATGCAATTTTACTGAGATATATGTGAAACTACTAGCAAATGCTTCTGTGACATTTCCCCTGACACCGTATTAAAGCATAATTACTTTTTATAAGCATTTTGGTAGTCATTTTATTTTGTATTATTCATAAGCAGTTAGTGTCTCAGCTGAACTTTACATGACATAAAGCAGTCAGAAATTCATAAGAGCATCTTCATCCTCTCTGTATTAGCACCTTATGTAAGAATGCATGGGCATGTTTTCTTCAGTCATGTATTTTAACATGCAATGGTTACATCTCCTCATATACCATTGAGTTTTCTGTGTAATGAAAAGATAGTAGCAGGCATCCACACAGTAATATTTTCAATTTGTTTAGTGTATTTACAAGTAAACCACAATGTCAAAGGAGAGATCAAACATGTCTGGATACTGCTGGGTTGAGGTCTGCAAAGTTACGGTTTAGACAACAGAACATGAAATAAATGACAGGCTGGGAATCCTAGCATCTATCACATCATTCATTTTCTTGCTGTCTGAATACTAAACAATGCAGTAATTCATTTTTGCAGCAGCTGTTTCCATTCTTAGGAAACTCAACAATGTTTCCACATGTAATATATAGCTGCACTTAAGTTTCGTACATTAAACAGAAAACTGAACATGGTGCTCTCAACAATATATTCACACCTGCTATGTGTGCCACATTAAGCCCTATATAATATACATTTCCTATGTTTTAAGAATATATTCCATTATTCCTCATGTTGGTTATGTGGTGTGGCAGCTAATGACACAGACTACAGAAACTCTGCGAGTATGGCAGCTGCAAGGTCTCAAAAGTAAACAGCATTCCAAAAAACATGAAGAGACCAGCATACAATGGCACCAGATAATACTTTAATAAAAGTATTCTTTAAAGACAAACTGGTTTCGGCTGAATCTATACAAAGCCTTCATCAGTGTAAAAAAATAACAAATGAAGAAATACTTAAATATAAAAAGAAATAGACGTGATCAATTAAAGATGCTCATTAAGTCCTGGTTTAAAGAGGCCTCCTAGCATAACAATTCATTTTTTCTCCATAGTATTCAACAAATCATGCCAACCCAATTTGTTATTCCTGGATCTATTGATTTTGTCAATAATAGTAAAACTAAAATATGCATTTATATGTGACAAAGTGTGCTTGTAAAGGGCATTGGTTTCTTTGTGGTGTTTTATCTCACTAAGATGTTCTGATATCCTAAATTTCAATGGTCTGGAAGTTTGACCTATGTAAAAGGCTGAGCAGCTACAATTAGCCAAATACATCACCCAATCAGAGGTACAGTTGGCAAAAAATCTAATGTTGAAGACTGGAGGGGTGTTCTGACTGCTAAAGCTTCTGGTTTTTAATAGCCTGGAACAATGAGTGCAATGGCCACAAAGATGGCACCCAGTTAAGGGCTCACCTGATAAAGTTGTTTGAATTGATTTGGTATTGAGGTACTGCCCATATTTGAAATGGTTGAAAAATGCAGCAAGGTTTTTGCCTTTACGGAATGAAAAGAGACATCTATCACCCAACAGTTCACTCCATCTGGTATCACATGTCAAAATATTCCAATGTTGTTGAACAATATTCATTAATGCTTTGGTGTTACGTCCATAAGTGGTAATTAGTCTGGGTGGCCCACCTCCTCTCTCACTCTTTGCTTTATAGAGAAGGAGGTTATCCCGCTCCATATTATCCACCACATGTTTGGTATATAAAACTTGATCCATTTTGTAACCTCTGTCCCTGAATCTAACAACCAAATCATCTCTAAAGTGTTTGCAAGTGTTATTATCAGAACAAATGTGTTTCATTCGCATGAATTGAGATTTAGGAATATTCTTACAAATATTGGGGGGGGGGTGAAAGCTGATGGCATGGAGAAGCAAATTATTTTCGGGAAATTTCTGGTACACTTCAGTGGTCAACGTATGATCAGATGCACGGGAAACCAAAACATCCAAAAAAATAATTTTATTTTTGTCATAGTTGACCGTAAATTCAATTCCCCATTTGTTCTCATTTAAATATGTAATGAATTCCAGAAGGTATTCTATATCCATCTCCATACAAACCAGCAATCATCCAAATATCTTCTCCAGATGTCCATTTCTTTTATGTATATGTTATGGGAGTTATCATAAATAATCTGTTCTTCAATGTATGCCATAAATAAATCTGCATATATTGGTGCAAAAGATGCTCCCATAGCTGTACCCTTTATTTGTAAGAAGCATTTGTCCTGATAAAAAAAGATGTTCTGTGTGAGCACATGTTTGGTCAAGCACAATAACAGAGTATTAAAACCAGGTTTGTACATTTCTGTTTTGTTCAACCAATATTCTAAGGCTTCTAATCTTGCCCAATGAGGGATATTGGTGTAGAGAGATGTAACATCTAATGTACATAACAACCAGTCTGGTTCTAGTTGTACTTCAGAAATAATCTGAAGAAATTCTGTAGTGTCCTTGATGCGTGCTTTGACACATTTTAGGAGAGGTTACAAATATTTGGTTAGAAAATGGGACAGAGGTTCAGTAAGTGAATTTCTACCAGAGACAATGGGTCTGCCAGGAGGATTTTTTAGATCTTTGTGTATTTTAGGCAAAAAGTATATATATTGTGGACATGGGTTGGTTATTGTTAGTTGTATTCTAGTGTTGTTGCTAATAATGCCCTCTTCTACTGCTAAAGAAAGAAATTCATCAATTTTTTTGTTTAAAGAAGGGGATGGGGTCGATACTTAGGTGGGCGTAGTAGCGTGCATCAGACAACTGTCTGTTAGCTTCTTTGTCATACTGTTCCCAATCCTGTATAACTACAGCTCCACCCTTATCGGCCCCAATTATAACTAACTCATGATTATTAGCTAGCTTAATAATATTGTCCGTAAATGTTTTGGATAAATTATTAGCCATAGGGTTGTGTGTCCTGAACTGAAAGTGAAGATCCTTGATAATGGCATTTTGAAATATGGATACATTCTGTTTCATAGGGGTATAAAAGAAGATTTATGGTATTTGAAGTCAGCAGTGATCTTTGAGGTTGTCTGTTGCTGAAAAAATTATTTTAAATTAAGTTTCCTGCAAAATGAAAGAATATCATTAACAAAATTATTTTCAGAAACGAAAAAAACAGGTATGAATGATAAACCTTTATTTAGGATTTCAGTATCAGATGAGGTGAGGGCATGAGAAGAAATGTTAGTTATGTTTACATTTGTTCTTTGTGTACAAACATTTGGAGTAAGCTCTCCATATTGTCTACCTCTACAATGTTTCCTGCACCCCCCTCCTCCTTGGTGTAAATCCTGTAAGGCAATAGAGTTCTTTCTTTTCATAGCTGGTGAGCCTGTGGCACCCACTGAGTCTGTCTCTAAGCCCGAGGATGATTCCTCACCTGATATGTCAGTACTATGTGTGAGTCCCTTTTTTAAAATGGATTTAGTACGTTTCCTTTTGAAAGGTGTCTGATTGTGTTGAGTGAATCAGACATGTTTTTCTTTACCAAAATTAAAGGGGTCCCCTTTATTATAGTCCCCTAAATCCCTAAGGAACTTCTTTTTCTTTCTTTCCTTAAGCTGAGTTTCTAAAGTAATCAGATCCTTACCTACATTTTTAATACTACTGTGATATGTGGGTTGTCCTTCATACTTTTTTGCCATGTCGCTTAGCTGGGTGATAGATTCTATCTCTTGATCTATAATCCTGTTGTGGTGATTAGCTAATATCTCTACAAATTTGAGAGAAGTTTCCTATTGTACTTCCCCCCATTGTTTCAATAAAAGATCATCAGGATTACTGACAAGTGGTTGTGTACAAACACGTAAACCACGTGGAGTGATACCTTTAATTAAGTAAGCCCGGAAAAGCTTATAGTGCCAAACATTGATGCATAATGAACGCATGTGTTTATTTAAATTCAAAAAAATTGTCTCACAACTTTCAACTTTGGGGACAGCATCAGTGCCTTCCACATTCTCTACAAGTGTCCCCAGCCCAAAGACTGATAGGTCCTCCCTATCTGAAGCAAGGCCCTTTAATAAATTATCCAATTCCATAGTGTATATGGGATGTATGTAGCTAACTAAAATAGCCCAAAATTGAATCACAAAAGAATATCAAAATGGGAACCCAAAAGTTGTGGCAGCTAATGACACATGAATGCTGGGCAGTGCACCCTCCCCAAAAATATGTCATGACAGTTTCAGCTGTAAGCATGCCTGCTTGAGTGTGTGTGTGTGTGTGTGTGTGTGTGTGTGCAGGGTCACGCGTGTGTGTGACAGACTGTGACTGTTTATTGCTAACAGCAGTCACACACAAACATACATACACATCCATCTTAGAGTTTGTATAATACTGTGAGGGTGTTAGACACATTAACATTTCTGTCATATCTCCGAGTATATATAACAGCTTTCTTTTACCTATCTTTAGTAATTTTGTGATGTAGCTCCTATATCATTTTTATTATTCTTTTATGTATATCTTTTTTATATACAACATCCTTGCAAAAAGTGGTTTCTAAAACTGTACACAGTTCTCCTGGGGTATCCTTGCTAAATGTATTGAGAAATAATTACTTGCCATATTCAAATGACAGTCCCTCTCTCTATGCATACTAAGATCACTTGCGCTTTTCTTGTCCCCATTTTGACACTGCCAACTTTCAGATCACATGATACAAGCATACATAAGTCTCTTTCCATTCCAGTTGTTGTCAGCAGGTCACACCCACATATGTAGCCTTCATTTGTTTTAATATCCAAGTACATTATCTTCAATTCCTAACACAGAAACCATCATACAACTGATCATTATTCTAGCTTTGCTAAGTCTTTCTCATCCCACTTATCACAGATTCTATATAAAAGTAGTAAAGGAGGAATGATCTAGAACAGAAACCTACAGTGCATGATTTATAACTGCTACCTTAAATACAGATCCTTTTTACTGCTACATTTTGTGTCCTATCCAACTAGTTTAAAACCCGAGATGCCATCATGGAACCCATTGCAAAGCTGGTCAACTAGCAAATACATCTTTTGCGCAAACTTTCAAAATCCTAAGTAAAATTTGGCATAATTTTACAATACCTACTTCACAACCAAAGTTGTTTTGAGAACAGGATGCTTATACCAGCTGTGTGACTTTTCAAATGAAGTACTAATGGCTTGGAGGCTTATCTCAGATCAATCATGTTGTCACACTGCGTTTTCCATGAAATGCCCTTCTCAACTAGCTAGTTGTAAAGAAGAAAACAGTCAGGGTGGGTGTCAACCCCACACATAAGTGGAATTAACAGAAAATACAACCTGTAGGAATGAGTTGCAATGATGTATAATGTAAACTTTATAGGTTAAACTCTCTGCTTCAGGTTAGTAGGCAAAACATCACCTAAAACTTAGACAGAATGCATAAACTCTCCCAGCTTAACATATCTCCTTCTAGAGTTTTTTTTTTTTTTTTAAGTTTGGAAAACAACCAAATAACTCTTTTAACCGAATTGTACTGTAAGTCTGACCTACTGCTGGCATCAGAGGGAGACAGCTATCCCATTACAGTCTGCCTGCAACTTGTGTCCAGCTTATGCAGCTGCCTCTCCAACCTCCCCTCCCCTCCCCTCCTCTCCTCTGTCTGGTGCCTTCTGAATGCAGCTGAGTCACAGTTCACCACACTCTTCATCAATAATTTTCATGCATTACTGATTCACTCTCTCTTTCTCTTAGAACTGAAGATCTAAGTTAAAATTATCCCCTCTGCATCTGAAGTCCCACTATCATCATCATTTCTCCATAATTTCATCACCTCAAGATTTTATGAACCCGGCTCATGTTTCTCTGTCATTGAGTCTTCATTATAAAGAAATCTGTTATTTTTAACCCTTTCTGGGAATCCAAAAGCCAGCAAAAAGAAAAACAAATACAAATGAGATAACCACTTTATTGGAGTTGAGCGCTTTCCTTTCCACTAAAGAGAGTTCATCAGAACAATGTGCACACAACTCCCAGCCTTTTATATACCCCCCCCAATTAATCAATCAGAACTTTAATGAGAATCAATTAAAAGCAGAAAACCCACATTGGTAATAAAAACCTATTCAACACTGTTACAATTAATTACCATGATCAAGTTTCATATACAAACTTCTGAAGAAGTCCACATTTGCAGTGGATGAAAGCGCTAAATTTAACTTGTCATACCATTTTTAGTGTTTTTATACTATTAAAGCATTAATTTTTGTTACACCAGCTGCTTGGACTGTGTCGTGGGATCTGTGGTGGTTTTTAGAGCGGATTATGCATTCTTTAGTTATTTGATTAACTTTAGATAACAGGCGGAAGTCATCAAATAAATGTCTCGAGTGACATTTTTAATGTAGTCAGTGTGGGTGATTTCCTTGATCACTTGGGTCCAAAGGCACTGCATGTGATGACAACAGGTGTACATATTTGAGTGCTCCAAGCTGACTCTTGAAATTTCTAACACTTCCAAGGAGAAACAATTCAAAGATCTAAAAGATCTATATGGCACCTGGATCTCTTTAAGACAGTACAGCCCATGTCATGTAGGGCTACACAGATCCTCATGAGAACTCTGGAAGTATCTAGAAATGTAATGGGAAACCAATGTAAGCTTAACAGAACCAGTGTAATATGCTGGAATGAGAAGTGAAATTGCTGTGGCCCACTTCAACTCAACCTTCTTAAACCTTCTAGACTACCATGCTCCTTTAAGGTCTAAAAGAATAAAACTCAAAACTACCCCCTGGCTAACCAAAAACACACTAACAGCCATGCGACACAGAGATAAAGTCTGGGCACTTTACCAGAAAAATAGGTCTCCCCTCATCTATAATGAATACAAAACACTTAGAAACAAAGTAAAAAAGCTTAGTATCACTGATCGACAAAATTACTTCTCCATACTCCAAAATAATAATAAAACAAACCCTCAGAAATTTTGGAAAGGAATCTCTACCCTTATCAATCCCGGCAAAACAGTCAACCCCAGCCCAGACCCCAATGCTCCTGACATAGACTTGGCCACACAATTTAACTCTTTTTTCATTAATTCTATTTCCAAACTAACCTCTTCATTCTCTAACATCACCACACCCTCCACTTCACCCCCATCCTCCTCTACTAACACTCTTCCCTCCACTCCCTCCACTACTCTCACTTCCTCTACATTATCACCACCCTCTAATACCCTCTCTTCCCCTTCCTCACCTTTCTCACTACAATCTATACCCACATCTACCATAAAAAACTCCTCCAGAAACTGAAGCCATGTACTAATGCCCCAGATAACATTCCTTCATACTTTCTTAGCATAGCTGCAGAAGCCATTGCCTACTCCATTAGTATTCTAATCAACCGCTCTATCCAAGAAAGCATAGTACCCCAAATTTGGAAAAAGGCTTTTATCATACCTTTACATAAAGGTGGCAGTAATAACAATACTACTAACTTCCATCCCATCGCTATCCTGTATCCCATCTCTAAACTCCTAGAAAAGTGTATACATCTACAACTCCTACCATATCTCTTAGACAATCACCTGCTAACTCCAACACAGCATGGTTTTAGACCCAGTCATAGCACTACGACAGCCCTCCTCTCCTTCTTAGAAACTATAAATAAAGCCCGGGACTCTGGTCATATTGTTTCTACCCTCCTACTTGACCTCTCTAAGGTCTTTGACACTATCTCTCACAAACTACTTCTAACTAAACTCTCCCAGCTTAACATATCACCTTCCTCTCTGAACTTTTTCTCTAGCTACTTATCTAATAGATATCAAGCAGTAAAATGGAAAAAGGCCACCTCCTCATTCCTTAATACCCCAACTGGAGTTCCCCAAGGTTCCATACTGGGTCCTCTCCTTTTTAATATATTCATAAACGACTTCCGCAATTCTATCCCTTTCTCTAATATCATCCAATATGCAGATGATTCAACTATTATCTGTTCTGTCACATCCATCCCAATACTCCAAAAGCTTACACAAGATGCATTCTCAACCACCAAACAATGGATGAAAGAAAACCACCTAGCACTTAATGCCTCTAAAACCAAATTAATGGTATTTACTCCCTCTAAACTCACCTCTATCAATACAAACACTTTTTTATATCACTAGCCATAACAACACATCCTTGGAATTGGTGTCAGAGGCTAAGTTACTTGGGGTCCAAATTGGCAGTCAGCTTAAATTCAACTCATCAAAAACTAGGCATGCTCTACCGACAAAATCGTTACCTTACACCCTCCACTAAAATCACTCCCTCCACCTCATTTCTTATCCCCTCTCTTCTCTATGGAGCCCCACTCCTAACTAACCTATAATCTTCCCTTAAAACACAACTTTCCTCTTGCTACAACAAAATCGCCAAGTTCGCTACCAGCAATAAGGCATCTACCCACCACTGTTCTTCTCTCCACAAACTAAAATGGCTAGAACTATCCAACCAACTCATCTATTCTCAACTTACTCTTGCACACAAGCTCATTTTCAAACCCTTCCTCTGTCCATCCCTTTCCTCTGCCTTCAAAATGCACCTTCCCAACAGAGTACTAAGATCTAATAACTAAAACCTAATAGAATTGTACAAACCAACTCGTCCCCCAGGTAAAAATCTCCTATCCTATGGTCTAGCACGTCTCTGGAACTCCATACCTCCATCCATTCGTACCACTTTCAGCCACTTTATATTCAAAAAATCTCTTTACTCTTATCTACTATCCCAGTGGGAATGCTCATGCACCCATCGGTCATATCTACTATCCCAGTGGGAATGCTCCTGCACCCATCCGTCATAATCTACACTGGCATTTTCTGTTTCTCCCTCCTTTCTGGGAACTTCCTTGTTACTTCCTCTCCTAACTCATACATTCCCCCCTTGTACTTACTAAGCTAATTATAAAAAAAATTTATTATTTTGTTTCCTATTTGCTAGCTTCCTAAGATATAATGGCTTCTCAGTTTTTCTATTGAAATGTTTCCTTTTCTAGTCTGTATCATCTGTAATGTTCCTCACCAGTATGTACTACCTGAAATGTTATGCTCTAAGCTGTATAATTTGTAAATATTGTAATCTAATCTAAAACCTATTGTAACCTTGTTTCTGGAGCTTTTCTCCCCAGGACTCCACTGAAAATGGGTTCATCTTGGCCCAATGGACTATCCTGGTAAACCAACTGCAAATAAATAAATAAAATAAATGTAGGCTACAGAATTCTACAATAGCTGCATCTAGTCAAGTTCTATTTCTGAAAGCCCTAGATAAAGCCAGTTGCATAATCGAGAAGAGATGAGATGACATTACTGCATACACAACCATTCAAAAGTTCTGAGGTGAGACTAGGTGCTTAATATATGTGATGTTACTCAGATGAAAACATAATGACCAGGCAGCAGGTGGCATCTGTTCCCTAGGGGTCATTCTGTTCTCAAAAATGTTATCCATGGAAGGGGAACACTGTGTTGGAAGCCATAGCAATATGTATGGCTGAGTAGTGACTGGCCAGGGATTGCCCTATTTATAATGGTTTGAGGAGTATAAGTTGGATATGGGGTGCAGAGTGTCAAAAGCAAATAGTCAACATTTTTATACTAATTTTGATGTGTGTGTTATAGAAGCACTGTCTACTTATGCAAAAGATGCATGCTTTTAGGTACAAGTAGAGTCAGACGAAGTTCATCAATAAGAAAGTGCTCGTTACAAGAGCAGGACAAAAAGCTAAAAAGATAAACAGCAAGGAAGAACAGAGAAATTGCACAGTAGAAGAATACCATGGAAACCACACAAGAGAGGCTCGACATTCTAGGATTTCATGCTAGAAGAAAACACTGTAAAATTATCTTCCTGGAGACACTAAGGAAAGGGGTGATATGATTTCCTTTACTGAAAATTAAATTACTTCTTATGTGAGAGATTTACTTTAATTAATTACATAAGGGAGCAGGACTCACAGAACTGAAAAGAGAAGAACTTGTGTTAAACTCTGGAATGTTATTATTTAATACAACATTTGTCTGACTGAGGAATGGCTGGTAAGGCATGCAGTCTTTCTAAAGACAATGGAATGAATGAGTCTGATGTTACACTTGCTAAAGGATACCTCTCATCATTTGTTCACTGGAGGCAAGTTCAAATGTTCCCAAGTAATTGCCTACATCAGAAGTGAGGGGGTAGTTGTGCAGTGGAAACTTTCAGTTCCCATATGAGTAGTCTGCCATGATGGAAATTATTTCTGTAGAAACTTGGAAGAAGCTGTGCATTTCTATCAAAACTTGCTGAGGGGCAAATGAAAAAAGAAAGAAAAACAACTTGCTAAGGGTCCAGAAGTACTTGTGAAGAGCGGAGGGCCTGGAGTGCTAATAGTATGGCAGTCCAGTGAGGGATGTAACCATAGAGTTAAAGGTATTTAGTAGCCTGTCAGCAGTGCAAGGGGGAGTCAGAAGTCATATTGCTGTTTCAGGCAAGATCATGTATAATGATAACTCTGTGGGCTGTGCGGCTTGATGTAGACAATACTTCTGTGAAGGACTCCTGAGTCATATCTCCATTAAACTGCTTGTCCCTTCAGGAGCATACTCAGCAGGAAATCTGAATCACTGTATAACATAAATGCATACTCATCTGACTGGAGAGGTCCCTTCACTCCCGAGATATGTTTGCTCATCCGGAACTTCGCACAGTGCACCTACAGATAACAAACTTAGCTATATCTGTAGATTAGTACATCATTTCTGAAAAAAGACTGCATTTTAAAAAATGAGAGCAACAGCATTAAACAAACCCAGCCATCCATGTTGTTCCTGCCTCTTACATCCAGAGGCATCAATATCCCAAATTCAGACGTTCCTGTAGGTCAGCTCCTACCTGCACTCCTCACTGCCATTGTATTTCTAGCTGTCTGCATTGATAGCATTCTGCATATACATATTATTTTACTATGTCCTCCCAACCTCGGTTAAATGCTACACATAGCAATAGATAATAATACCTCTTCTTTTCAATCTAGAATGCATATCCCACCATGTGAGTACAGCAGAGTTGTGACTTTAAATTCTGCCCAAAAGGTCCACTCAGTTATGTCATAAGTACCTGCCCTGGGACATTTGCTCTGCATTCTAAACAAACACTCTGAAGAAACAACTATAAAAGCACCAAAAGATCTTAGAACAATGTGTAAGAGTAACCCAAGAAAAAAACAGTTTAAGATCACTGAATACTGTGAGTAGTTCAGCATTACACTGAGGACAGTCCAAAAACATTGCTGGAGAGAGATTTATTGTAACAGACATGGAAAGCAGTATTTCAACAAGTAACTGTTTATTGTGGGAGTGTAAGTGTGCATGCATGTGTGGGCATGTGTTTATCTGCCTTAGGAAAAGTGATATTTTATAAAAATCCTGAACTTTTCCTCTGGTGGATGCAGGTAAAGGTCTGTGTGATAGTCTGAAACAATACTGGAAACTGTTTCAAACTGAATGACAGCTTTGTGTATTAAAACTCTAGAAACTCTAGTGAAAAAAAAGTAGGAAAAAGACTTCCACACGTTGGCCTTTTATAGAAAGGATTCCCATTCTCAGAATTTAAGGATTAGTGGTACTAGAATTCTTGGATGGGTGCCCTCTAATCAATGCTTACTTACTGAGCACTGATTACATCACAAGTAGAAATCTGTCTAGATTTCTCCCAAATATGTAATAATGTCATTGTAAGTAAGCACCCCCCCCCCCAAAACACACAAACACTGCTGTGAATCACCATTATTGTTACATACTCAGTGCAGTTTGTTTTTTAGTTTACAACAAATTTGTATGTTGTGCAAGTTTTTTGGTTTTTTATTTGCACATTAACTTCAGTTATTGCCCGATTCACGGCATTAGTATGTTCTTACAAAATCAAACTAAAAACGATAGTTTTCTAGAGTGGTACCTGTTCTGATTTTGTATGTTAGAGGATAATATGCACACTTTAATTGATGTTGCTATTTACTTGTTGTCTTATGAGACAACATTAATACTGTTTTCCCTGTTAAATTGATATCTGCTGTCATTTATGCATTTGTATGGTAATACTTGTATTTTACTATTTGCAATTCATTATTGGCTTGGAGTGATCATACAGCATTGCTGAGCAGAAGTGGATATTTATTTGGGGAAAATCTGTGGTCGAAAGTACACAGCTGATCACATTAAAATGATCAAAGATACAGGAGCGAACAATCTACAGCATCTTAATCGGTGTGTTAATTGAATATTAGATTTTAAAAGGTTGGTTTGAATCATGTGATTTTAATGTTCTATTATTTAAATCTGTCTTAATTAGTATTGTTAGTTCTGATGAAGTTCCAAAAATTGAGGAATAAAAGTGCTCAACTCTTTCAATAAATCCTTTGGTTTTACAATTACTGCTGCTTGAAGTGGTCTCTGCATGCACTGCAACAGGTGTTTTTATTTTGGTTTGCTTATTTATCTCTTCGGGTTCTTAGTTTGTGCTGCCAAGTTTTCTTCTGGTGGAGGTGCAGTAGCTGACAATGGCGTACTGAACTCGGAAAGCATGAATCATTTTACTATGGACACAGATAATTTAAGGCACATCAATCCAGGTAAGAGTTTGGGTTCTTTAAGTGACCAATTGCAGTTGTTCGAGAAACAACTGTCTTTTTTTTTAAAACTTCAGTTAGAAAATAGCTACCTAATGAGAAATATTGAACTGCAACAGTACCTAAAGGCTTGAGATTATGGCGGTTTCCAAATGGGGTATCCCAAAATCCTGATTTTTTTGTGTGAATTGTATGCTGTTTTTGATAAAGGAGGTTGTGATATTATGAGACTTATGGTCAAGTACAACGTGCAAATAGAAAAACTTTCTCATCAACCGGACATTTTAAATAAAGGGGTCTATATTACAACATCAAACTAAAACAAGTTAGAACATTGTAATATTGAACCCTAAAGTCTGAAAGTGGAAAATAGCGAAGCCACAGCACATCGACTTTTTTCCCAGGGAAAAAAAATCGGTGGGCCATTTTCGGGGATTTGCTATTTCTTCTACTGTGATGCGATCTTGGAGTTTATATATTTAAGTAGGGTTGGTGTGGGGGGCACAGCCCCCCACGTTGGGGGGGGGTTGGGGGCAAAGCCCCCCCTCACTTCAGTTTAGGTTTAAGGTTATTTTTTTTTTTGTCACGGAATAGCGATTTTTTTCCCCTGGGAAACAAATCGCTGTTCTAAGCTTTCGGTTTTGTTGGGTTTCGAACATAACAGTTCGATATTACAATGATCGAACTTTTGTAAGTTTGACATTGTGATATAGACCCTAAATAAAGCTATATATGAAGATTTAAATTTCAGTTTATGAAACAAACTATCTCAATCTTTTTTTCTGGTGTTGACACAGCATGCCATTCAATGTTACAGTGGAAAATTGATAAATCAAAGAGAGACGCTGAAGGATACTCTAAAGGAAAGGTGTACCAAACCCTCCTGGTCACCACAGTAACCATGCAGAATTTTCCAGTCATTTCTTTAATGGCAGCAAGCAGGAAACAACTTCATCCAAATAATACAGGGAAACTAGAGCTAGGCCGGTCCCTTTGGAATAAGAAGTGGTGAGGCGATCCAAATGAATTCAAAACAAAAATCAATGGACCAATTCCTGGAGGCAACAGAAGACAAATGAAATGTATCCACAACAGGGGGCCAGATAAAAAAAGAATTATTGCAATACTCGCAACAGGAAGTAAGGATTAGTGAACTAATTTTATGTGAGAATAATGGTGAGGCAGTTCAGACACTTTTCAATGACTGTGGAGATTTTAAATTTTATAACTTTTCTACTAAGTGTATTAGTTCTGAACATGCCAATGTACTGGCTAGGGGCTTAACATTTGTTCCAGCAAAAAGAGCCAATATAGTAGCTGTCTTAATAAATCTGAAGATTTATACATGCAAATTGAACTTGGCTTATAGTTTACTGAAATCAAGGCAACATGTAACATTGATATTTTATGTATACCTACTATTTTCAACCCACCATTAAATTACAGAGTGCAAAAATTTGAAAAGGTCTGTGAGTTTAATGTAAGGAATTGTTCAGAACAAACTTGTACTGTGAAATATTTTAACATGTCTGATATTGAGAATGCTATTTCATGAAATTGATGATAAAAGTATTCGAATAAAGAAACCAGACAAAGGTGGTGGGTTGGTTATAATGAACTGTGAAGATTCTTCAAATCATATGAATATATTATTGATGGAAGTTACATATGAAGAGGTCTCATGTAATAAAATTAATACTACTTTTTCAAAAATTGATTTTTTTTATTAGGAGACGTGTTGCTTCAAGGTCAGATCTCAAAAAGTGATTATGACTTTATTTTGAATGAAAAGCCGCTTATAGCCAGTATCTTTCACATACCTAAAATTCATAAACGTTTATTGCAGCCACCATTTTGACCAATTATGGATGCAACACAATCAAAAACATTTTCTATAGCAAAGCTATTAGACTATACTTGAAAAAAAATGGTTTGAATAATATTGTACACATTTGCGAAGACTTGTAGCATTTTGAATTTAAATTATATAGAATTTCATCCAAATGCTATCTTTGTTACAATTGATGTCCATAATTTATTTTCTGTCATCCCACATGGCATAGGTTTATGTTGGTTTGTGGAATTGTTCAAACAGACTGAATTGCATGCAGATAAGATTAATACAATAGTGGCATTAATGGAAATTGTATTAAAAATAATAATCTATATTTTGAAGGTCAACACTTTAGGCAAACCACTCTTATGTTTCCCATTGATGCACCTACAGTACATTCTCTACTATCACCATGCAGTCATCTTCATATAACACAAACTGAGATTTTACTCCCACCTTTTCTTCAGGCATTGCTAAATTATGTCTGACTTTCACTTCCACTTCATTGATCACAAGAATAAACAGAATTGGTGATAGTGTGCACTCAAGTCTGATCTCTCTCTCTAGCCTTGTCTACTCAGATACTCCTTCATTTATGAGTATTTCAGTTTTTGGGTCTTGGCATATAGCTTGTATCCCATGTATGAACTTGTCCTCTACCTCCCTTTACTGTAGTGCATTACATAGGAGTTTCCACCTCACCATATCAAAGGCCTTCTGCAGGTCAAGCAGTGCAATCCCAGCTTTCATTTCCTGCTTCTGTTCCTTACTAAGCATAAATTCCAACAAGTTCCACCAGTTTGTACTGCTTTCCTACACTTCCCAAAGCAATTTTGTCCTACTTGTATTGTTTTTTGCAATACTACATCCAGATCTGCCAGTACCTTTGCCAAATTATTGACATTTACTTTAATCAAAGAGACAGGTCTATAATTTGTCACTTCCTCCCTTTATACTCCTCCTCCTTTAGGTATAATGGTTATCCTGGCCGTCCTCATGCTTTTATATATTTTGCCTGAGTCCTGCATTCTCTTGCACTCCTTCTCAAGAACTTTTCACATTTCCTTCCCTTCCACATTTGTAGAAATCTAGGGGAATCCATCTGGCCGTTCAGCTTTCCTCTGCTTCATTTTCTATTCCATATCACTTCTGCACTCACCTTGTGTTTTTGTTCATCTTCAAGCATATATCACTCTACATTTTTTCTCCAGTGCCATTCTGAGTCTTCTGTCCTCTCCCTTTAGGATTTCTTCAGTCTTTTCCTGATTAGCTCATCTTCTTCTAAATATTCTCCATATTGCCTTTATTCTCTGTACCTCTCCCTGTTGTTTCTTCTTATAGTACCTCTAGCACCATGTTGAATTTATTCCCCTGTGATCATTTTATTCTCTAATTCCATGCTTATTGTTTTTCCCGATCTGTATGGCTTCCCTTCTACTTTCATTTCTTCTATCTTTCTTCTATGCCACCTATCTCTCTCTCTCTCTCTCTACAGCTCTTCAATCACACTTGTTTTTTCCTTATGCACTCATCAGTTTTCCTGTGGTAGTGACCTTGATTCTATCCTACCACATTCTTCCAATTTGTTCTTGTCTTTCAAATTGCCCTGTACTTGTTTCTTTATTGGTCCTTGCAGCATTCCCTAGCCCTCAGTCTCCTTCCATTTATAGCTAACACACCTACCTCAACCGTCTTGTCATTGTTCCCTGTTCCTGTACATCTACCTTAAGTATCACCATTGCAAGATTTGATATGTACCTCATCCTGTATTTATATCATTTCCATTATTTATGTTATGTTTTATTTCCTAAAACAATGCAAACAGGGGACAGTGTGACAAAACTGGTAACCACGGGCAAAACGCAGCCAACTACAAAAAGAAGACTTGGAAGTAGCTGTGTAGTATATCATCTACCAAAAGCTTATTTGGGATTGAACAAGCTGAAGAAGTCGCTAGGATAACATACAGGGATTGAAAACAAATCTTTTATTAAAAATGTAGTGCTTTCATTCCTCAACCAGAATGTCTCAAAATCTGTATTACCTCTGACATCATTTATTTTTATATGTCTTCTTTATGACATAATGATAATAAATTTATAAAGCAAATGAGTAGAGTGTAAATACAAACAATTTCTAAACCACATTCCTTCTTGTCAACATTACATATATATTAACTAATAATTATTTAAAAATGTTGACCAATGCTCATTAAAACACAATTAAACAGTATATATTAAAAAGTACATATAAATACAGTGCAAATGTTCCTTAGTTTAAAAATGAACTACATCATTTATAAAATAAGTTAAAGTGCTTTATAAACCACCTGAGACTCAAAATTTTATTAACATGCTATCCAAGCAACACATTATAGATGTAACGTTTTAATTTGTAACACTGGATAAATGGATACCATGTCATTCAAGGCAGGTGGGTTGGTTGCATTTAAGCACAATTACTATTTTAGTTCTCTAAACGCTATAAGATTTTCCCAATTTCCACCTCTGAAATATCAATATATTTTTTCTGATATTCCAAACCTGTGCATAATAACTGATGTCTATAGAGGACATTGTTTGTGTTTTTCTTTGTAATATCATATAGATACTCTTGTATTCTTTTGTGTAATGCCCTTTCTGTCTTACCTATGTAAAAACTGTAGTATCCTAAACAAAATGCCAAGAAGACTAATCCTGATGTTGTACAATTTCTATTAACAAACTTAATTTTACTACTTAAACAATTACTAAAGATTAGTTTTTTTCTGAGTACTAATATAAGGACATGATTCACAGCATCTACATTTTGTGGTACCTCTTTCATGTCCAGATTCAGGAATATACATGTAGTAATTCTAAAAAATGTTTTTAAATTATATGCTGTTTTATATGCAAATAATGGTTTAGAACCTAGTTTTCAGCAATGTGGCATTGGAACTAATAATGTATCAATTTTTAGTGACAATATTTTTAACCTGAGGGGCTAATTCGTTACATTTTGTAATTAAGGCTCTTTTGTAATTGTCATGTTTGTTACATCCAATCCTAGAAGGGGGTTACATTTGTTCCCCCGTTCTTGTAATACTTCACCACCAGGTTGGTGGCACAGCACGAAGCATCAGAGACTATCCATGAACAACTAACAGTGGGTAAAACTGCCTTCCAGTTTATAGCCTGCTACAGACCACCCTTCCAAACCCAGGAACCCCACTAGGCCTTCCTGAGAACACTGGAAAATATGAAGGTCTCTCCAAACACCATTATATTGGGCGACTTCAACTGCCCAAACATAGACTGGGAGCATTACTCTAGCTCCAACACCCTAGCCCAAAGGTTCCTAGAATTTATAAACTCAAATGCTATGGAACAACTTGTTACCACTCCCACAAGAGGGGAAAACATACTGGACCTGATCATCATCAACATGGGGACTCTATGCTCCAGACCAGAAGTGTATCCCTCACTGGTAAGATCAGACCATAAACTAATCTCACTGGATATTCACATCCCGACCCCACCCCCTGCCCAGAAAACCACAGTGAAAAACTTCTCTAAAGCAAATTTCACACTCCTCAAAACCGAGGTGGAATCCTTCAAAGCCCCCGGGCCTGTGGAAAATACGGCCCAGAATGCAGAATCCTTTATAAACGCATTCTCTGAACACCTTCAGGAATGCATGGATCTTGCAATCCCAAATAAAACCAAGACTCAATCCTCCAAAGGCAGACTTCCTGTCTGGTGGACCCCAGCCATAAACAAACTATACAATAGAAGGAGGAAGCTACTACATGATAGAGCAAAATCCCAAAAAGGGAAGGCATCTCTGATCAGTATTAGCAAAAAACTATGGGCACTTATAAAATCGTCTAAGGCCAGCTTTGAGAGAAAAATTGCACAGGATACTAAGGATAATCACAAGGCTTTCTTTAGTTATGTTAGGAACCTGGGTGGGAATTCCCAGAGATTCTCAGAATTAGTCCAAAATGACAAAAAATACACCAAACCCACAGACATTGCCAACATCCTAGCTGACAGGTTCAGCGCAAACTTCTCCCCCCCCTCCCCACCAAAAGAGCAAATATCTATCCCAGCAGAGTGCTGCCCCCCTGACATCTCAGATGCTCAGGTAAGAGCCGCCCTCTCCAAAGCAAAAAACACAGCATCAATGGGACCAGACAGTGTCCCGGGCTGCATCCTACATGAACTCCAAAAAGAGCTAAACCCAAACATAAAACTACTGTTCAATCTCAGCCTTACTACAGGATATGTACCCAAAGAGTGGTGTACAGCAACAGTGGTCCCTCTCCACAAAGGTGGTGCCTCAACGGATCCTGGAAACTATCGCCCCATAAGCCTGACTAGCTTGGTCTGCAAAGCTATGGAAAGGATCATCATGGACCTCATAAATAAAGATATTGGGGACCTGCAAACACTGGATCCTACCCAGTTCGGCTTTGTTAAGGGCAGATCCTGCCTCTTAAACCTGGTCGATTTCTTTGAAACAGTCACCAAGGCCATTGACAAGGGGAAGGTGGTCCACACAGCCTACCTGGACCTCGCAAAAGCCTTCGATACAATACCCACTCAGGCATTATAGATAAGCTCACCAGCTTAAATATAAACCCCTATGTTACTAGATGTGTTGCAAACTGGCTCAAGGACAGAACCCACATTGTTGGAATTGCTGGAGCCATGTCAGACTCCAAACCAGTTACAAGTGGCGTCCCACAAGGCTCAAGTCCTGGGACCTCTCTTGTTCAGTATATATTTCTCGGAGGTACAGGCCAACACGGAAGGACTGTGGCTGACCAAGTTCGCAGATGACTGCAAACTGGGTGCCATAATCGACTCTTCAGCCGGCACAAGCATCCTCCAAAAGGGCCTCATAGAAACAGACAACTGGTACCAGAGCCATGGCCTCAAGCTAAACGCCAAAAAGTGCATAGTCATCCCCTTTGGCAAAAACAAAGTGCCCACAAATTACCACATAGGTGGTAATCCATTAAGTACAGAAGAAGTAATTAGGGACCTGGGGACCCAAGTTGATAGCAATCTCTCATTTGACAACCACTTGGCCAAAGTGGTTAGAAGAACATTTTATATAGCCCACCTAATCATGAAGGGGTTCACATCTAGATCAGGGGACGTCATCGTGCCTCTTTACTCATCCCTCATCAGGCCCATAATTGAGTACAATGCCCCTTTTGGGATGTACCTTACCAGACACCTGCAGCAACTGGAAAGACCCCAAAAGTACCTCACCATCAGGATCAAAGGACTCAAACAGATGCCATATGCTGCCCAGTTAAAGAAACTCCAGCTCTACTCAGTGGCATACTGCCTGCTCAGAGGCGATCTGTGCCTAACGTATAAAGCCATGCCCAACCCGGAATTAATGGTCACGCTGGACCTCAGAAAATCCAAATCCCATCGAGCCATGTGCTCGAGAGACTTGAACCTTAGCACTGAAATAAATAGGACATGCTGGAGGGACAGATTCATAACCCAGAGGCTCCCTTCACTCTGGAATAAAATCCCAGTCCAGGTTAGGCAGAGTCCCTCACTGACTCTCTTCAAGAGGAATCTTGATGAGTGGATGGGAGATTGTAGGTTTACCCAGGGTATCACTTCTGTGTCACTGTTAGACAGAGGCACAGTATACTAACCTCGAAAAAGCGCATAGCAAAATTAATTTAAAATGGGTGGCGAAAGCCAAACACACTCTGGCTAGGCTTATAAATGCCCTAGGGCAGATAGCCTAGTATGAACCTATGAACCTATGTGTATAAAATCCACTGGGTAGTCCCTCTGCAAAAATGTATTGCCTAAAATTGTAAATTCTTCTGGTAGAACATCCTTATTAGAGGACATTCTAGCTAGCCAGATGTATTACCCCTTCACCAAACTCCTTTTATGACTTTTGGGGTGGAAACTGTTTCAATGGAGGTAAGAATTACTGAATGTTGGTTTACTATAGATCATAGATGTAACCCTATCTGTTTCTGAAGAAATTAAGGTGTCAAGGTAATTCATGCTTTTATTATTGAAATTCCAGTGAACTTCAAAAAGGATGTGGAAGTATTCAATTGTTCCACAAAGTTTCCAATGCTGTCCTTGGAACCATGCCATAAAATGAAAATATTATCTAGCTATCTTAGGTATAATTTGCAGAACTGAAAATAGTTGTATTTAAATATGTGTTCGTTTTCCCATGTTGGCATATATATAAGCACATTTTGTACACATGGCTACTCCTTTGAATTATCTATTCATTTATTTATTTGACATTTGTTTACTGGGCTAGTCCAACTGGGTCACGGAACCCATTTTCTGTTGAGGCCTGGGGAGAAAAGCTCCACATTTAGACATTTAGGTTATACAAGCAGATTCAAAGTTTTACCTGTTATTGTCGTTTGTCTTTCGGCTTTTCCCGGTTAGGGGTCACCACAGCAGAACTCCAGTCCGCTAATGATTGGCAGTTGGTTTTTATGGTGTTGAGTTGCCAGCCCGATGCCCAACCTTCAATGAAGGCACGCCCATTCAACGCATGTCTTTCAAACGCTCACTCGACCGTGGGGAGGACATGCAGACTCCACACAGAAGGCACTCCCAATCCAAGCCGAGAATCGGACGGGAAAACCTCTTGCAGTGAGGCAACAACGCTACCGCTGCACCACTGTGGAATAGGTATTTAAAACTTTACAACATACTTCCAGACAGATTAGACTTTAAAACATTACAACATGCTTACAGGACAGATTAGATACTTAAAAAGTGTGCAGATTTGCTTAAAAACTCCCCTTCATAGGTTCATAGGTTGGTACTAGGCTTCAGCCCTAGGGCCTATACAAGCCTAGCCATAACATATAAAGTTGTTTTCCAAGACTATCTTCATAAGTTCTTTGAGTAACTCTGCGTCAGTGGTTGAAAGATATGAGCATTCAATAAGACTTTTATAAAATAATTCAATACCATCTGTGTTGGGTAAACAAGTGAAAATGCCTATGAAACTAATAGTTAAGTATCCTACATTGTCAGACCAATAATTCAGACACAGCCTGTGAAGAAAGTCCCATGATTCAGTTTTGTGTTAATGAAAGTTGCTGAGGTAGGTTTTAGAGCCATGGGCTGTTACAGCTGGACTGTATTTTAGATTTTCAGTTCCTTTGTGGATTTTTTGGCACTCCAAAAAATTAGGTATAGTAGTTTTTTTGTTACATAAATATGTATGCACACTGGAGTCAATTTTGCCTGCTAATAGCAATTCTTCCAAAAATAATTTAGTTTTATGGTAGGCAATGGGGATTTTGTTCATCGAAATAATCACATCATTTTGTGTTATAAAGTAACTTATTTATAGCTTCTGTGTATTGCCATTCATTTACCTTAACTGTCCCACTCCCCTTTGTCTGGTCGCATGACCCTTATGGATCTCTCTCTACTAAAAAATGTAAGACTCTCTCAGGGTGTGATGTTCTTAATTTCATGATGTTTCTAATTTGTTGATAAATTATAATAATCTTTAGAACAAGTTTTCTCAAAAGCCTGCAAAGTGCCGTGCAAAGGGGGATTAAAAGTATTTATCAGAGTAGGGGGGTTATACCTCTTTTGTGTTGTTAAAATATGTTGCCAAGTTATGTATTGACCGCAACTGTAAACAGAACAGAAAAATAAGAAAATAGAAGGGGACCTTAAGGAGTACAAAAACAATACTGCCTATCCTCACATAAATTCCAAGGTACCCCCCCCCCTCACATACCCAGTTCTCATCAGGCTCCTATGGAGGACAATCATGTCATACACCAAAACAACCCTCATGTTTTTTATTATCTTACCTCATAGGAGGATTTTCCTATGCTTAAGAGATCCAAAAGGATCACAGCACATACTTCACATTTTCAGGAGCAGCATTTGAGCAGGAACCCCAAACCTTGGAGGAAAAACAGGCAATGGAATGGGCAGGGAAAGGGGAAAGGAAGAAAGAATGAAAGGAGGAAGGGCCCCAACAGATAATTGTCCAACACAATGATGGCATTACGTCATCATTAAATGGCTACATCTATAGCTACAGTCATGTCACAATTTCTCCTCACCATTTTAAACTCTTTTCAAGGGGGGTTAAATTTATTCCAGTACTGAGTTTTAATGTAGTTGACTCACTGAAAGACTTACAGAAGGAAATTAAACTTGGCAACATTTCACTATGTCTGTTAGTTCCTGTATTCTGTGAATCTGCTCCTGCAGCTCAGCTTTAATTGCATCATTTTCCTCCAGATCCTGCAGCTTCCATTGTAGTCTTTCCATTTCTGTTTGTTTCAAGGAGCTCACATCCTAGCCTACTATGATTACCTTTTCAAACAAAATTTGTAATTGTTCCTTCTTATTTGCAGCTTTAAAAGCAGCCACATATTCTTCCTTGACTTCCAGTTTACTCATCTTTCCTTCTTGGTTCCTTTTTTCTCCCCAAGTGCATTTATTTCTATTCAGATTTCTGCAGGTCCTGACCAGAACTTTGAGCTTAAGCAGCCATCGTGACAGAGCTCTTTACAACCCTCCACAGACTGTGTCATAATTAACCACACAATGTTATATTTTACATACAAAGAACTTATTATGCTAAAAGAGGTAATGGAGTTTCTCCTCACAGATTTTGTACTTCAGAAATATGACAAAAGTCCACTGATAGGTACTAGTCACCTTTATAGTGGTATTATAGCAAGAATGGATGACTTCTCCTTCTGAAAGGCTGGTGTTGTGGTTCTATGAAACACAGTAGGACACAAATCTAACTTCAAATAAGAAGTTTATTATACTGGTTATTTTCTTAGCGTATTGCATCAAAACAGTCACTCAAATGCAAAACAGATTTGAACCTAGTAATATAAATCATCTGAACAATGCAATAATTTCCTAAAAACAAATCTCGCTAAGCTAGTAACATAGTTGTAATGAACACTGTTACATATTAAAACAACACTGTTACATTGATATGTAAAATTGTAACAGTGTAACATAATAATTGGTGCTACAAAATCACCAATGAACACAGCCCATCAACTTCTTACTTATGCAAGGCCATGTAAAGAAATATTGTGGACATCATAAACAAAGACCTAGTAAATCTTCAGACACTGGACCCATCCCAGTTTGGTTTTGTCAAGGGCAGGTCATGCCTATTAAACTTGGTGGACTTCTTTAAGAAGGTCACTAGAGACATGGAAGAGGGGAAAATATTACATACTGCCTACCTTGATCTGGCAAAGGCATTTAACACAATACCTCACTCGGGTATTATAGACAAACTCACAAATTTAGGCATAAAAATCCCTATGTCACCCAATGGATAGCCAACTGGCCAACAGATAGGACACATGAAGATAGGCTGGGAGACTCCACCTCCACCAAGAGGCCTGCAACTAGAGGTGTCCCACAGGGCTCAGTACTTGGTCCTCTCCTGTTTAGAATATACTTCTCTGAAGTCAGGGCAAATATAGAGGGCTTTTGGCTGACCAGATTTGCTGATGACTGCAAGCTGGGTAGAATTATTGAATCCCCAAAGATATAGATATACTCCAGGATGGTTTGACACAGTCAAATAACTGGTGCCAGAACCATGGCCTAAAACTCAATGCAACAAAAATGTATAATCATTCCTTTTGGGAAGATGACCATCCCTGCAAATTACAACACTGATAACTCTCCCCTAAGAGTAGACCCATAGTAAGGCCATAGTATCCAGATCTAAGGAGCTCACAGTCCCACTATACTTAGCCCTCATTAGATCAATAACTGAGTACAATGTACCCTTCAGTGTGTACCTGAACAGGAATTTGGAACAGCTAGAGTGGCCACAGTTTCCCAACTAAAAGAATACAGGGTGTAAATAATATGTCCTATGAGTACAAACTCAAAGCCCTGTCCCTCTACTCAGCTTACTACAGAGTCCTGAGGGACAATCTATGCTTAACCTACAAGGCAGTCTCTGATCCAGCCCTAATGGGTCAGTTACACATTTACAAAACAAACAGCACTAAGATTACCCAATCTAAGGATCTAAACCATATCTGTTACATAAACAAAATTTGTTGGAGGGGCAGGTGTGTGTCTCAGAGATTACCCCTTCTCTGCAAGTGACTCCCCATTTATGTGAAACAGTGTTCTTCCCTAAGACTGCTCAAACACAATTTGGTCCAACAGATGGGAAATCATAAATTCTCCCCTGGCTTTTTGCCTGTGCCCCTTATGCACAGTAGCAGTTTGTAGATGCCTCAGGACATTTATTTATTATTTATTATTTATTTGTAGTTGGTTTGCCAGGATAGTCCATTGGGCCAAATGAACCCGTTTTCAATGGAGTCCTGGGGAGAAAAGCTCCAAAACTAAGTAGGTTACAGTAGGTTATTCTTAATAGATGTACAAATTATACAATTATACAGAAGTTAATCATACAAGAAAAAACAATTTGAAAATAATACAACAAAAACTAGAGTGAGTACAGTCTAGTGATGAAATTAATAGGTAATACAGACTAAAGGGAAATTTAGCACAAAAGTACTGAGAAATAACAACATATTTGGAAGCATTTCACGACAATACTGAGGAATAATAACATATTAGGAAGCAATGCACAAAAGTACTGAGAAGTAATAACGTATTAGGGAAGCATACTTAGGAAGTGTGGCCTAGTGTATTCTTTCCGATTGTTGTAGGAATAATATGTATGAGTTAGGGTGGGTAATAAGGAAAGTTGCAGGAGGAAACAGAGGAAGAAGGAAGATGGAGTTTGCAAGTGTTAGTTATGTGGGGTGGGAGCAAGAGCATTCCCACTGGGATACTAGATGTGAGTGAAGAGATCTTTTAAATATAAAATGGTTGGGGGTGGTGCGAATGGAAGGTGGTAGGGAGTTCCAAAGGTGTGCAAGGCTATAAGACAGAAGATTTTTGCCTGAGGGACGAGTTGGTTTATATACTTCTAATATATTTTGATTGTTGGACCTTAATACTCTAGCAGGAAGGTGCATTTTAAAGGCCGATGAAAGGGAGGGACAGAGGGAGGGGTTGAAAATGAGCTTATGCGCAAGATTTAGTTGAGTATATGTGAGATAACTGGGTAGCTCTAGCCATTTTAGTTTTTGAAGAGAGGAACAGTGGTGGGTGGAGGACTTGTGGTTGGTAGCGAACTTGGCAATTTTGTTGTAGCAAGAGGAAAATTGTGTTTTTAGAGAGGTCTGTAGATTAGTTAGGAGTGGAGCTCCATAGAGAAGGGAGGGGATAAGAAATGAGGTAGAGAGGGTGATTTTGGTAGCAGGTGTAAGGTGATGATTTTGTCGGTAAAGCATACCTAGTTTTTTATGGGTTTTCTTGATATTTAACTGTAGGTGGGAGTTGAATTTGAGCTGGTTATCAATTTGGACCCCAAGTTACTTGGTCTCGGACACCAGTTCCAGGGGTAGATTATTTTGACTAGAGATGTGGAATGTGTTTATATTGAAAGAAGTTGCCTTAGAGGGGGTGAATAACATTAATTTGGTTTTAGAGGCATTGAGTGCTAGGTGATTCCTTTTCATCCATTGCTCAGTTGTTGTAAAAGCATCTTGAGTCAGTTTTAGGAGAGAGGGGATAGAGGTGGCAGTGCAGATAATAGTAGAATCATCAGCATATTGGATGATGTCTGAGAATGGGATAGAGTTGCGGAAATCATTTATAAATATATTGAAGCGAATAGGCATATACAAAAGCAATTCAAGCCTGTGGGGATTGATAACTAGGAAAATTGAGGCACGGATAGCTTGGCTTAAAAAGGCTCTAGATCCATTAGCCTAGTAACCGCCTATGATCCTAAAAAAAATTTAGTCTAGGGCAGCAACAATAAACTGTCCTTTCAAGAATAACACACTATCAAACTTTGGTGTGTAAAGAGCCAGGCAGACCTGCCAAATAACAAAGATTACAAAGTTCAAATTTTAATTCAATGACCACAGTCTTTCACTTGTACAATCCAAAAGCAAATTGTTCATATAACTTGGCAAAACAAGCCACTCTAAACTCTGTTCCTCTATTACCCACTATAAATGATGAAAATTATTCATCCTTTCAGTTCAGCAGCCCACTTCAACTTTCAATGCCAATACCGATCCACCAAGCCAAGGAACTAATACACCAATAGTGGCACACAACACTTTCTTCTCTCCTGTCTTCTTCCAACAAAACCATTTAAGAACACAAAAAATAGGGTGGGACAAATACTGACAACCAGAGAAAATAGTAAAAGCAAATCCCATACCAAACCAAACAGATGTAGCAAGTTCTAACTCTTGCAGCCGTCCACGTACATTGTCAAGAGCTTGGTTTTATCACCAGAAGAGTGACACAAAACAGGAACACATACATCCATTTTCTGTTACCAATTCCTTCACTATGCTATATTTTGTATAAAAGAAATTCAGCAGCAAAATGAGCACTGCAGTGATAACTGCTACCTGTGGCACCATAACAGTCAACCCTATTTCTTTGTGCAGCAGCGTTTCACAACCAGGTCCATAGCTGCCCAGAAAATGGACGGCATGCAGGGAGGACATTAGGACTTTTTCAGCAACCACATTAAACATTTATAATTATGATAAACTGATAATGTGCCTGTACTACAGTCTTCATGTGGGTCAATGTCACAGTGGTCACCTTAGGGAAGTTTCCCAAAACTGACCTCAATAGAATCTGGAAGGACTGTTACTGACAGTCAGAGGCAGACAGCATGCATTTCAGGATGGCACAGCTGTTGCTCTAGATGTTTGCAAACTGCATGGACTGAAGATAAGTGACCATTTTCCATATATCCTGAGCATCAACACCTTTTATAGAGATAGTAGTAATAGTATCTGTGGGCCTGGTAGAATGAGCTCTTACTTTCTCTTGTTAAGGCTCATTGTGAAATCTGTGGAAGAAAACAATACAATGGGATATACTTTCAGAAGTTTTTTGAAACAGACAATTCCCTTCTTATTTTGAAAAAGGCTCACAGACAATTGCTCTGGACTTCTAATGTCCTTAATCCCATCTAAGGATACCTTTGAACATTTAAGGTATACAGAGTCTTGCCTTATATTCTTGGGGGAGTGAGTATTGAAAAAAAAGTACAGTTGTGTAAGATCTTACCATAGCAGTACATGTTCAATTAGATCACTGTTGCAGTTTTTCACTACCTATGGAAGTATCTTGCCAAGGATACCATGCATCCAGTCAGCATACCAAAGCTTGTGCGCCCTACTGTCATGCCATATGTTTGACATATGTGTTAAACACATGATTGTGAGGAGGCACATAAGGAACATATAAACACAAAAATCCACAGGGCTTTCTTTCCCAGACCAAAGAGCTATATGCAAGAGAGAAGAGTTTTGTCTGCTAACTTTGAGAGGGAGAAATGGTAAAAAAGAGTCCAACTCACCCAGCAAAAGGGAAAGGGAATACAAATATACATACAACAAAATGGTTGTTGGGATAAATATACATACAACAGAATGAATGTTGGGATAAATATACATACAACAGAATGAATGTTGGGAGTTACTCATGCTGCAACAGTGTTCTAATCAGATATCTACTGTTATGGTAAGATCTTATATAACTACTATGGCCTTCATTGGTCGCTGTTAAAATATTCACCACCAATGGGAAGATTCTGAAAACTTTGAAGTGTCTCTGAAAGGATGAAAAAGCAGAGAAACTGGAATCAATAATTTCTTGCTGGACAGATCTGGTGAAACCAGTCCTGCATCTGCAGACAGTATCAGTTTTATAGTGCTTAGTAAAAGTGTGCAAGGAAGATGAAGTTTCTCCTTCTAAGATGTATCCAGAGTCCAGAACTTTGAAGAAGGCCCCTAAAGATGCTATAGCTATGCTGGAATGGACTTTAACTTGGTGACAAAGGGATTTCTCATGGGAGGCATAACAAAAAACACATAGCTGAGGAAATACATCTAGAAATGATTTGCTTTGAGGCAGAGCCACATATCTTCTTGTTCTGAATGGTAACAAACGGCCAGTCACTTTTTGGTAGTTAGTCTTGTCAAGAGCGTGGTCATCTAAAAAATTTAACAGTCCTTCACATTTATTTTGAGGACTAAGATAGAAAGTAACCAGATTTATTGACTGTCTTAGAGACATTTCATTGACAACCTTAGACATGAAAGAATGGTTAGTCCTAAGGGATACCCTGTCCTTGTAGAAAACAAGGAAAGGAAGAGATGTCATGAGGTCTTCTGACGCTGAGATCCTTTTAGCTGAAGTAAAACTGCCTTGAGTAGAGTCTAAAGAGAGTAGCTTCAGGATTTAAAGTTTATAAGTGAGAGTATTATGGAAGAGAGACATACTGCTACTTATAGGTAACCAAGGTAGCCATTTCCCTTTGGTGAGAGTGGTGCAATGATGGTCAGATCTACCAGAGAGGTGAATGAATCTGAGGATTTGGTTTTCAGCTTTTTGTAACAGAGTGGTGTTGTGTGAAGGGCCAGGGGCAGTGATACGCAATAAGGCAAACCACATTCAAACCTTGGCCAAAGAACATTTATGCCTATGGCTGAATGAGTCTCTAGCATGAGAAAATCCTATAAGAAAGTCTGAGTTCGCCAAGACATTTTGGATTTTCATTTCAACATGTTTATGAAAAGAGAAATGCTGGTGAAGAAAATGGTGTAAATATCTGCTCCAAAACTGCATTTGTTAGCTCATCTAGCCACGTGAGTAGAAGAATTAGGAAAAAGATAATAAGGTGGGCACGTCAGTCGAGTTTATTCATATCTCCCATAATGACCAAAAGGTACCTATTCATATGGGTTTGATAGCTTATGACCCAGAAAGAAAGTGTAGCAGAGGTGTATAATTTCTTTCCTTACATGTCCATAGTCCCACTGTCTTTATCATTGGTTAGAGCATTACCTGAAGGAAGTAACTCTGTGGCTTTATCCAAATCCACAGAAATCACTGCAGGGTATGAAAAAAGATTTTTATAAAAGAATTTGTGGGTGTCTGTAACCTTGTACAACCCCTAGGTTGTGGTTGTGATTCTGGGTTTAAAGATGCAGTGGAAAAAAATACCATGCAAAGCTTCTGAAGATTGGTAAAGCAGCACAGGTGTGAGGATCCCCATATGTAACAAATCATAGTACCGCTTCCCCATATGTAACAAATCATAGTACCGCTTCTGTATGTCAAAGACTTCCTTACTGTCCCACTGGAACTGCTGCATCACCTTAATTCCTCTAAAGGGGAGTCTGGAGGCAAAGTATCATCATTATCAAAAAAACAACAGGTGAATGAAATGGGGAGGGAGAAGCTAAATAACCCACCTCAGATTCTTAATCTTTCTCTTCAAGGGATCTCTCTCTCCCACTTTAGAGGTGAAGAAGTGTTAGAAGGATTTGAATGGAACTAAGAAGCCACACTGGTCTTTTTATGCTTCATCATTTAAGAGAAGAGAAGGACATTATTCACACTATTTTGGGGTTTTGAGAGGGGTGTGGACTTGTGACTAGGTAATGGCCATAATGGGGATATTAGGAAAGAGCAAAGGAAGAAATTGGTATAAATGGCTACTCCTTGTTGCTAGGAGTGCCTGATGCTCCCCTGCCTCCATCTGTTCTCTTGCTGCCCATCTTTTTTTTTCTCTCTGACCTTCTTCCCATTGGCTTGTTTACCCTTGTCCTGCCTCTGATAAACTTTCCCTTGTTTGAATGTGTTACTGCAGTCAGAGACTCGAACCCATGTCTCTAGCAAGGCTGCATGATCCTTTCCTTATCCTTCGTTTCCCAAACATACTGCATACTTGGGGTCTAAAGATCGGCTGTCTTTCTAATGGAGAAGTCAGAGATCTGATATGTTAAACAAGTGGCTCCAGAAAACAAATTCTAAACCAGTTAAAATCCAACAGCAAAACCAGTTTAAAATCCAATAGCACACTCACAAAGTCCAAACAGGCTCCAACAAACCCAAGAAAATTTTATTAAAACAGCAGTAATATAATAGCAGCAGCAACAACAGCAAGCACAGTAGAACAAAACACAAACCCCAGGCCAGGTATCCAAGATTTATTATTTATTCTGGTAAAATCAGTAGTGCTTCAGCTCACAGACTTCAAGGAGTAAAACAGTACATAAACAACTGCACTATATATATATATATATATATATATATATATATATATATATATATATATATATATACATATATAGGTTTTCTATCACAATTTTGGATGGCCTCCAGTCAAACTGGGATAGTCAAAAAGCTAATTTCCAGTTAACAGAAGGCTGAACCGAAAATGGTCGGCACCACAACATCAAATGCTAGTATGCATTTGATGTTGTGAGGTCAACTTTCTAATTGGAGATTGTGGTACAATGGGGATCGGGAAATGTACTCATTTCCTCACTGTAGTGTGATTTCACAGTTTGTATATTTAATTAGCGGGGGGGGGTGCAGGGGGGCTTGGCCCCCCTACAAAACGTTAGTTCTAACTGACTGGAAGGGAAGGTACTCTGGGTAATGTCAGCTTTGTTCAATATGGACAGGTAGACATTATTGGTTTCATTATTGTGCCTTTCCCATGTTTTCATTTTCAACATTTTAGTTTGATGAAGTTATCACTCTACTGACTCAGTTTCAGGATTATGATAATAAACTATATATATATATATATATATATATATATATATATATATATATAAAATCACACCATCATTATTCAATTAATACTAATTAAATCATTTAAGAAAACTCCACCTTATTAAATAAGAAATTTCCAGTTGCACTCCGTATTCAGTCCATGGAGAATTAAAGTCCCATATTTCAATATAAAAACTGACACTTTATACAAAAGCCTATCTTTTATATTCACATTACTGTATTGACTAACATGTATTTTTTCTAACACTGCGCCTTGCAACCCCCCAACTTCACTACCATGATGCATCTTAAAGTGCATAGCAACAGGGCTCTCAACCCCGGACCCTTTTAGTATCTCTTATGTGTTCTTGTAGTCTCGTTTTGAGCACTCTTTTACTCTTTCCTATATAAAATTTGTTACAGGGACATTTTACTGCATAAATTATCTCTTCTGTATCACAATCATATTTATGTCTCACTACAAATTTCTCTCTATTGATTTTACCAAAACTGTTCCACAGAGTATTGTCCCTACTGGCATGATGGGGGGAGAATGCATACCTACCATGCACCACCATGTCTTTTATACTTCTTCCTCTTTTATACGAAATGCATGGAGTTTTACATATACATCAGCAAAATCCTTTAAGTTCACCAAAAACCTGTTTTACTCCTTGAAGGCTGTGAGCCGAAGCACTAAAGATTTTACTGGAAAAAATCTTGGATACCTGTCCTGGTGGTTTGTATTTCATAATATAACAACACTTCAGATACAATAATGCTTATGGAATGTTACTTTATTTACTTTATTCATAGTATTTTTGTATTGTACCTTGTAACTAGTTTGCACTTGGCTTTCTGAATTTGGGAACTATGCCTTCTCATCCTTGCATAGGGAATGGACTTCTTAATATAGAACCCAGAGCTGCAGTCCAGGATGCTACATATCCAGCATCATACTCAAACCTCAAGGCCCCCCCAACTGCAGTGAAGACTGCAACTTGTTGAGGACAACCATCTTAGTGACTTCATCCTGCACTCCACAATAAGCTTCCACAAGGTATTGAGACCACAATTCTGATATTTTATGATGTTGGTCTGGCAGTTCAGTAACCTAAAGTCCAGGGAGACAAAGGTATGCAACTTATTTCCATAGTAGCAACATACTTTTCCTGTCATTAGTGAAAATGTTTCACCCTTTTGTCAGTCTAACTACTCCAGCAAATTATAGTGACTCTGTATCTGGGTCTGCAAGAGAGGTTTTATATATAAAGGAATGTGCAAGTGCTCTGGACCCTCTTTTGTTGGGGGGTGGGGTGGGCTTGGAGGGTCTGGCTTCATGAAGGCCACATCAAACACACTGAGGAGAGCTCCTGGTTTAGGAAGCACTAATTCTAGAAGTTCTGAGAGGCAGAGGTCTCATATGCAAACCATTTGAAATCAGAGACTCTTAGTTTTATAGGTGTGTACTAGGCTAATGGCCCTGGAGCCTTTACAAGCCTAGCCCATAGGATTACCCTGGTATTGTGCCACCTGACCTTAGTTCCCAGTGGGTCTGTCGAGTAGAGCCACTGTAGTGATCCCAGGGTGAATTTTCTATTTCCCATCCACTCATCAAGATTTCTGTTGAAGAGGTCCAGTGAGGTGTGCTCTGTTTGACATGTATGGGAAGTCTATTCCATAGCATGGGCAGTCTCTGGGTTATGAACCTGTCCCTCCAGCATGTTCTGTTGATTGTGGTATTAAGGTCGAAGTCCCTGGAGCATGTGGTATGGAGGGATTGGGATTTCTTAGATGTAGCATTTCTAACAGAGCTGGGTCAGACATGGCTTTCTAAGTCAAGCAGAGATTGCCTCTAAGTAGGTGAGATGAGACAGAGAATAGTTGGAGTTTTTTGGGTCTGTCCATATAGGACAAGTGTTTAAGCCCTCGGATCATCTTTGTGATGTACCTTTGTGGCCTCTCCAGTTGTTGCAGGTGTCTAGTGAGGTACATGCCAAATGGGGCATTGTACTGGATGATTGGTCTAATGAGGGCCTCTCTATAAATTATTGAAGCAAGCCACTTGCTAGAAAAGTATAAATATAAGCATCTTATTGCATTATAAATACCACACACTGACTGTTGAAGCAGAAGCATCCCTACTGAACTAAATCTCTAATACACACACAGCACTGAAGCACTTCAGCCTTGACTGCAAATGTGATACCAGTATTCTGAAACTTAATGTTGGTAATGCACTCCCACCCACTTGGCATCTGCAAATTGTGCCCCCCCCCCGACACCTTGCCCCTTTTGTCTCACCCTAGCTATGCTTATGCTTGAAATGCTGTCACACAAGACATAATATCTGCAAATGACAGGTCTTCTAGGAATGAGTAAAAATCCATGTCTTCACTGTGTGTCTCAGGAAAGTGAACAGGACATCTGTGAGCTACAGTCCAATTCTCTCTCATCTTCCTCTGAATCAGTGAAATCAGAATCCCTCTCAAAGGCAACTTTTCTGAGTCTTCTAGTAGGTCCGAATCCTGGCAAAGAAGGCTGAGATGGGTCTTAAACTCTGTCGGAACTGGTAGAATCATTGTGCCAGTTGAGCCAAGTCTTAGAAAGGAGCAGAGGTGGGAGGAGTGGTAGTCACCCTTCTCCCAATGAAAATCTGGATCTTACAGTGGCCTGCAGCTCAGAAGGGACCTTCAACTTTGGTATATGTGTCACAGATATAATATCTCTGGGAGAACATCACTGGGCTTAGTCTTCTTAATATGATGGACATTTTGTTTGGTAAAAACTGTGCAGATACCTTCCTCCCCTTGTTTAATCATAAATAAATATTCCTGTATGGACATCTGATTGTTATCCACTGCAACAGGCATCTGAATCCTTTCAGTTCAGTGGGATATGCGGGGGGAGGGGCAAAGACATGGTATATCTGATGGCTGAGCCAAAAGCTGAATAAGCACCTTTGCAGGGCTGGCATCCAGAGAGATCTATGGTACTTCCTTAAGTTGCCTAGCATGGCAGGATTCCTTTGCTTCTCCTTATGCTTTTTTGAGGGAATTTCTACCATTTTAGGCCAAGGCTTAGATGAAATGGCCAACTTTTGTACATTTGAGGAAAGGCATTTCTTGCTAAAGTAGGCCAAGATAGACTTTCAAGTCACTTTTAGAGTCTTTGGTTTAAAACCCAGACAAACCTCACAAATAGTAGCATTATCATCTAACCTAGATAATATACATGCTTACCATGAGAATATTTAATCTGCCTCCCATCAGCTATGTTTGATTTTAGTGCTTATGCCCCACACCTCCCTGTGGGTAGAATACCATGCAAACACCTACACAAACTTATACAAAGTGAAAGAGATGCACAATCTGTATCAAAATGACAAGGGAAAGTCCTTAGGATGGTACATATCTGCTCATTCCTCAGTGTAAGACATACACCAACGAATTAACAAATGTTTTGTTCTAGTGTGTCAAGTGTTGCAACAAGTAGGCATCACCTTTATACAAGATATGTGAGGATGACTGAGGTGAAGATAACATCAGCCCTTCTGAGATGGAAGTGAGCTCAGCTCATAATGCAACACAGATATCAGACATCAGAAAGCAGCAGAATTTCCTATGGTAATGACTGTAATGAAACCACACAAAGAGAATCATGCATTTCAACAAGCTGCACAATCTTCTAAAACAACAGTGTTGTTATAATATCATTTCATAATGGAAAGTACTACAAAACTCAAATTGTTAAAGTTTTAACAATGCTTCTACAATGTTTTGAACAGTGTAGCTCCTTCCTCACCCAAAGAAAGTTGCTGAAAGATCCCAGGTGATGCCATATGAACAGTGTACATGCACTATTTTCATTAAAACACACAAAAAGAGGAAAGAATTAAAAAAAAAAAGTAGCAAAACCAAGGCTGGTCATGTACGAAATATAAAAATCAATAGCAAAGGTACCAGCACCTCTTTAAATCACACTACAGTTATGTGGTATGTAAGAAAAACAAGCAACATTATCCTAGCTGTGTAAACAATGCAGATCTGGGATTAGACCATGCAACACAGCCTTTACCTCTCAACAGCTCATATGCCATGCTTACAGAATCAGTGAATGTCTAAAGCAGTAAGATAACATATAGCAGATGGAGCCACAAAAAATTTCAACGCAACATACAGATGTTGAGCCACCAAGAAATGGACATATTTGCCATAATGCAACAACTGGGTCCGAAGTTTTTGCTCCCTTATTTATTATGGGGAAATCTGAAAGACACATGCTTTCTCCTTTCAATGAACTCAAACCTTAATGTATGCCTTCCCTTTATTCAGAATGTGTTACTCAATGCAAAACAAGGCAATCTAATCTTAAAATCTCCATCTTGGCCAAGACAAGTATGATATTCTTTTAGGACTCAATGCTCTTTCAGCATGGCTCTCCCCCTCATACAAGTTGTTACCAAAATAACTATATGGCATAGCATTAGACCATGAACTCTAAACCCAGAATTTGTTGGCCTAGAAGATAGTTTGATTCCTGACTGCAGTTTTGTTGCTATCTATTAAACATCTTGAAAGAAACTAAAGACCTAATACAAAAATGCCTACATTCAAAAGTGGAGGAAGTTTGCCTCTTGGATGATGTTACAAAGTCTAGGCCTTTTGCACTGTCATATAGCAATTTTATAAGAGAATTTAAACCATTTGTTTCATTCAATCTGGGCTTATTAAGTTCAAGTCTCTGCAATTTCTGTTTGCTATCCACAGATAGCAACACAGCCCTCTGTTAATCCTCGCTGTTATCATCATCAATCCCTTTTCCCCTATTTTCTACATAGGATTGGAGTGTGATGACAGTTGAAATCATTCAAAAAACAGAAGGACTGTGAGTGAGAAGACCTATCAGCAGTGGCCTTAGGTCAGCCACCAAATAATACTGAAAAGCTTCTGCTACAGCCGCCCTTAGGTGGTGGCCGTTGGCCTTGGCCCCCATGAGACCTATGATAGCCAAGCATAACTGTTGAAGAATGTCAAAGAGTGGCATTGAATTAAGAGATGTGGAGACAGCTGATGCCCTCATGGCGTCCTCCTGTCTGTTTCATATCATCTTCACCAGATTGTCTTCTACTTTCCTGCATATGCGCCTGAACCACTGTACCCTGCTCCCTTTGACTTTTTTTTTTGTCCAGTGGGAGCTATTTGTGCTTCTGCTCTCAGGTCCTCGTTTTTTTGGGCTGCTCCATGGTGTGCATTCTGATGGCCATCTCAAGCACTTCATCGCCATTACCTCTAGCTTCCTCTACTGCTCTGCCTTTACTGCTGAATTTTCTGTATCATGAAGTAGTACTGGTTGCACTACTGTTTTGTACACCTTACCTTTCAGCTTCTTTAGCATTATTTTGTCATACACTACCCCTGACCCTCTGTGCCAGTTAGCTGCAGCCCCCTGATTCTTAGACCCAACTCTCATTCAGACTTACCTTCTCTTCAACCACTCCTTCCAGGGACTTGAAGTGGATAACTAGTTCCACTATTTTCCCTTTTACCTCAGTTCTCAGCTTCTTTGCTGCCATTACAACTATCTTATGTGTATTTACTTTCATCCAGTGTGCCTTTAGTTTTGCATTTCATTCCACTATCCTTTGCTGAAGTTTTTGTTCAGAGTTTGACTGTAATACCACATTATCTGCATTCAGTAACTTGTTGAACCATCCTTTCCAACCTGTTTGCTAATGTATTTCATCACCAGAATGAACAATGGTGGGCTCAGAACTGAACCCTGATGCACACACATTCCCACAAGGAACCCCTGTGTGCATCCAAACATTGTTTCATACTTGTGCCATTGGGTCATTGTACATAGCCTACACCAATTCTACCAATGTTTCTGGAACTTTGAAACATCATAGGACTACCCTAATCAGCTTTCTTGGGATTTTGTCATATGCTCTCTGAAAGCCTAGAAATGCCTAGCTGGATTCTTTTCTGATCCCTAGATTCTCAAATATCTGTCTCGCTGCAAGCATCAGGTTGGTTGTGGTGCAATCTGGAACTGACCTGCTCAACTCCCATCTTACTTTCTACAAAGCTATGCATTCATTTGTCAGTCACACTCTCCACAACTCTCAAGTGGTGAGTCAGGAAATTAATACCTCTGTACAAAGTTGCAGATATCCCCTTTGTTCTTGCGCACTGGCACTAGTATTCTTACTCTCCAGTCATCTGCGATACATCTTTTACTGGATGCTGCTTTGAATACTCTCAGTAGCCATTTCTCCCATAATTCACCCAACATCTTCATCATCATATCTGCCATGACCTCACCTGAGCCTCCTCCTTTCTCTGCCTTCATTTTCCTTAGTGTTGTTCTTACTACTTCTAAGGCGGACTCCTCCTCTTCTTTCATCATAGGCTATATCGGGGCAGTACAACTTCTGTGGGGTTTTATTCATTCAGAAACTGCTGGAAGTACTCTGTCCATCTGCCTTTGACACCCTGTAAATCGATGAGCAGGTTGTTGCTGGAATCTCCGAGGAAGGTTTGTGAGGACTATCTTCTTTATCTTTCTGTTTTAGCCTTGCTAACCTGCTAGCCCTCTGCTAAGACTCCTAAAATAAATTCTTCATGTAAAGCCCCAAAGTTAGACCTTTCATCCTGAAATGTATGTTAGGGAAGCAAATTTAACCTCCTTCTGAACCAAAAGATACACTCGACTTAAAAAAAATCTGTGTAAAGCACTTTTCTTCTGGTTGTCCTTAGCTCAGCCAGAAATTCAGTTACAAGTTCTCATGTGTAAACCACTTTACCTGGTACTTCATGATGAGAAAATATCATTGAAGACAAATCCATCTTTCATACCAAAAGTTTTATCACAGATTACTGTGAATTAATCTGTGCAATACCCAGACTTTTTCCCAAACTACCAGAATCAAAGGGAACAGCTTCCACATTTGCTGGATGTGTACAGATGAATTTGATGTTACATTATGAGGACAAATTAATTCAGAAAAAATGAAAAACTAATCAGCTTTTGACTCATTCATGAAAAAGAAAGGCCTGCCAGTCAATAAGCAGATTCTGTTTATATTTTTGGTCACTCTTTTATCTTTTGCAAGGACAATTATAACAGACCTCTGCAAGGTACAGTAATTGTTATTTTTACCATAGCAGCAGCTACGTCAGCAGCATATTTCAGAAATTACTCTGCACAACATATTCAAGCTGCCACATGGACTACTATGCACTCCACAAAGCCTTATATACCAGAAGCACATTCCAGAGTTAGCATGTTTCGGCACTTCTATAATATAATGGATCCTGTAAGCATCCATCTCCAAGGCCTATTCAAATATTGCTTGGAAATCTAACCAAATGTTAGGATTTATTTTCCAGCAACCCTCAACAAAACACAGTACATTTGTGTAAAGGCACTTATCATTATAGCAGATCTACACAGAGAGATCGCTATAACAGCAAAGCTACCCTCCTTCCATTTCCCTAAGAATTCCACAATCAGTTTAGTTATACCTCTTATGGGGATACATGTTACCTGCTATAGGAATTCTAAAAATGACATGGATTTGATCCCTAATCGCAAAATAAAAAAGTAAGATACTCAATGGTGGACCATACAAAATGAAAGGCCAATAAATTAAATAAAGTATATCTTCACCATAAATGTTAACTTACACTTTAGCCCTTTAATCTGTATAAGGACCACAGACTACTTCAGAAAAACTTGCAGATAAATTTACCTGCTGACAAGCAATTAACTGACTAATAAAAACATTCACAACTTAAAGATGTTCTGCTTTATTAGTATTTATCCATTATTAACTATTAGTTTTATTAAATCCTGGAATTATTGCAGCATTTAATTTAATTTGTTATAATATCTCTTTATATAAATATTTATTCTCCCTGCTTCCTCCTTTGTTATCACAAATAACCTTCTCATGAATAAAGCTGTGAACGTTTTACATTTTTACATTATAAAGAATGCTGAAATAATGCATTAACATCTTTTTTCTTTTATCTTTATAGTCAAAATATGCTATTAACTATTATCATAAATATGTTACCATAATTTCTTTTCTGTTTTACTGACATGGAATGAAAACATTGTGCACAGCATGCAAATTAGATTAAATGCTGCAATATTTCCAAGATTACATGAAACTATTAGTTTGTGGTCTTTGTATGGACAAAAGTGCTATAGAGTAAACATACATTTCTGGTGAAGATATACTGGATTCTGTTTATTGATCCATAATTACAATAGCTAACTTGTAGAGCACCACCTCACCAAAGTGAATCTATTAACGAGACCATTCCACTGAAAAGATAATGAGATGAGATGCCACATACATCACCTTATAAGCAAATAGCATCAGAAAAATACAAGAAATAAGTATTTTTTGTGGGGACAGACTTACTGTGGGCCCCATGTATGTTGTGGTGCACCATCCTCTCACTGCCTGTTTATATATACTAACTTTAAGATTGCACTATTAGATAGGAAAGGGGAACCCTTCCACCCTTCCTCCCTGATAGTGCAATCAGATGAAAAGGAACCCTTTTGATCCCTGCATAGGGAACTCTGATCTTTATACTGGGGAACTGCCTCCCTCCACATCCCCACCCTTACTCATGAAAGCACTCAGTACTTGACAAGTTTGTATGACTGATGAATAGGATACACAATAAGAGAAAATCAAGTAGTGATGTTTTGATGAATTTGTCCAAGACAAAACAAACTACATAAAATTGCCGTAATGCAATGAACAACTTAATGCATGCACATTTCCCTAGGAGAGACAGAAGGGGCTCGAAAAACAGAACATTCCTGTAATGCTGGCTACCTGTGAATGCCTCGTGTATCAACCAAGATTCCACTGAAAACTTACCCAAGATCATCTATGGCCTTTACAGGAATAAAGGTATTGCTGATGGAAACTATGGATTTGAATAAGGATAACACATAAGGTGGGTAATCCATATTTACTGTTGCAGTGACCTCTCATCAAAAACCTACTGTAATGGTAAGTAACTAAAAGAACCTGTCACACTTTCATGTTAGGGCACGAATAAATGAGTCTTTGTGGGTTCTGTTCAAGTAGCTTTATTTCATACAAACACATCACTACAGAGGCTTAATGACTATAACTTAAGTAACATATACAAACTAACAAATGCAATCATGCATGCTCACTCTGGCTGCTTCTACAAAATGGTACTAGGGATTGCAGGTGTCTGGGATTTATACATACACGTACATCCTTGCATGCTTCTTAAAGATATAGCGCACACACTTTACACTCTGATCTACATACTCCCTCTTTGAGAAATAGATCATGCAATTTGTCATGAGATTATTTGGCATGCAGAAATCACAGGTACTAAATACTCATGTATATACAATCAAGTCCACGTTGCTGTGTATTTCACACTAGGTTTAGAAACTCATTCATATCGTGTGAAATAAAACTGGGAATTGGATTCAGCAACTGGGGAAATTTCCACAAAATGGTTGACCTGTGGAATGTTCGAATTGCACTCTAGTCTAGAAACAGTGTCTGACTCATTCTTTGACTTAGAGTTTGCATCACAAATACAATGTTGTGACCGCAATGATGATGATTCTGGTACAAGAAGAAGATGTCTGCGATTCCTCCTATACTCCACACCCTCAGAATCTACCAAATAGGATCCCAGCTTGGCACAAATGCCTGTAATCTGTCCTGTTTGATCAAAACCTTTCGTTGTCTGGATTTGTACAGTCTCTCCTTCCCTCAATGGATGAAGTAATCTGCTCAATCTGTCGTAATAGATATCTGGATAGTACGCTTCTTAAACAGTTGAGCCTTGATGGTTTTATTGTTCTTAGGTTTAGGCTGCAACAAACATGAAGAAATAGGTAGTGTAGTTCTAGTTTGTCTGGAAAGCATTCTTTGAGCAGGTGAGCCAAGAATATCATCACGGGGTATGTTTCTGAGATTAAGCAAATTCAAGAATACATCGGTATTATCATGCTTTGATCTTTCAAGTAATTGCTTTGCACTCTGTACTGCACGTTCAGCTAGACCATTGGATTGAGGATATTCAGGACTACTAGCAATATGTACAAAGTCCCATTCTTCTGCAAATGTCTGAAATAACTGGCTAATGAATTGAGTACCATTTGTCAGAAAAAAAGTTTGTGTGGACTACCATGAACTGAGAAATTATGTTTCAATTTAGTAATAACAATAGTTGAGGTTAAGTTTTGTAGTAGATCAATCTCAAAACAATTTGACTAAGAGTCTACCAAAACAAAGTAGTGTTGATTTTTCCACTCAAAGATTCCAGTTACTACAGTAGACCAAGGTAGTTCAGGAATTGGAATTAGCTGAAGTGGTCTTCTTTGCAAATGGGGTCTAGTACTATTGCATACTGAATAAGAAGAAAGAACTCTATCAATGTCTTTTGACAATGAAGGACAAAAGACCAATTCCCCTAGCTCTTCTCTTGGATGTGGATCCGGGGTGACCACAATGCAAAATCTGAATATATTCTTGTTGTTAGGAAGCAGAAACAACAATTTTAGGACCTTTGAAAATAATACCATCTTCCATCAGCAGTTCATCTCTGTAAGGAAAATATGCCTGCGCCTCAGGTGATACACTACATTGCTTTGTCGGACATCCTACATTAATATAGTGACTGAGATTCTGTGAAATTGGATCAGTCTGAGTGTGATCTCTTAACTCATCTAGTCTACTGGTGGAAAAATTATGCACTGACATCACATCAAAGTCAAAAGTCTCTGCATTAAGCTGTTCTGTTGTATTTCTAGGCAATCAGGATAAAGTATCAGCCAGATAAAGCAATTTGCCTTTACTGTAGACCAATCTGAAATTGTACTTTTGCAATCTGAGCATCATTCTTTGTAATCTCGCTGGAGCAGAATGCATAAGATTCTTCAGAATAGTACCTAGAGGTTGATGACCCGTCTCAGTCTGAATAGCTCAACCATAAATGTAGTCATGAAACTTGGAGCATGCAAATACTATAGCCAAAAGCTCTTTCTCGATTTGAGCATACTGCATCTCTGTTTGGGTTAGTGTTCTAGATGCACAGGCTACTGGTTTGCCCTCTTGAAGTATAACTGCACCTAGGATGAATTTGAAGCATCACAGGAAAGAATAACTGGTTTGCTGGTTTGTTAACATCATAGTATCTTAACGTAGGTGAGGTGGCAATTTTCTGCTTAAGGTCTTCAAATGCCTTCTGATGATGTTCCAACCATGACCATGCAACATTATTGCATGTTAGATATCTTAAAGGTGCTGTCAACTCACTGAAGTCTGGTATAAATTTGTCTAAATAGTTGACCATGCCCAGAAAACGCTGTAAACCTTGTACATTGCCTGGTGATGACATCTCTAGAACAGCTGCTTGCTTGGTCGGGTAAGGTCTCAAGCCTGTACTTGTAAACAAATGTCCTACATACATAACTTCTGAAAGTCTGAATTTGCACTTCAGAGTATTGAGCTTAAAGTTCACTTCACGTGCTCTATCTAGAATTTTCTTGAGGTTTCTGTCATGCTCTGCTTCACTATTGCCTCCAACTAATAGATCATCTATTATGGCATAAAGATAACCTGAGAAATTTTGTTCCGTTGCATGCTGAGAAACTTCACTTGCAGAATTTATTCCAAATGGCATCCTTAAGAAACTGTACCTGCCAAATGGAGTACCAAAAGTAATTAGAAATGAGGATTTGAGATCAAGCAACACTTGCCAACATGAAGCCTTTATATCCAAAATGGAAAATACAGTGGTATTAGAGTTGCAACTTCTTCAACTGTGTGCATTGGATGATATGGTCTCTTTAATGCTTTGTTCAAATCTCTTGGGTCAGTGCATATTCTGATTTCTTCTGAGCCTTTTTTATGAGCGGCTACCATGGACGACACCCATTCAGTAGGTTCTTTATAGGTCCATAGGTGTTTACTAGGCTAACAACCACAAGGGCCTTTTTAAGTCTAGCCATGCATCCCAACTCTCTGACAAGTTCTGACACTCTTGATAAGTGTAACCATGGGCCTGTAAGATGAACCATTTACAGGTTACCTGTTTGCATCATAGACATAGGTGCCAAACAGGGATGAATTTCCGATTTCTCATCCAATTGTCCAAGTTGCACTTGAATTGGGTTAGGGAGGAACTCTGCTTAACATGGATGGGGAGAGCCTGTTCCAGAGACGGGGTAGTCTCTGGGATATATACCTATCTCTCCAGCAGATCCTATTTATATCACAGGCAAGGTTTAAGTCTTTAGAATGGGTAACTCTGGTACTGTTTGTTTTGTGGATATGCAGGAGGTCCATCAGAGTGGGGGCTGACAATGCCCTGTATGCCAGGCATAGAGCTCCCTTCAAAAGCCTGTAGGAGACAGAATACAGGGATAGGGCCTTGAGGCGGTCTGCATAGGACATATTACTTACACCCTGTATTCTTTTAGTGAGGAACCTCTGTAGATGTTCCATTTGTTGGATATACCTGGTTAAGTACATAACAAAGGGGACATTGTACTCAATGATAGGTCTGATGAATGTCGAATACAGTGGAGCAATGACTTACTTGGACTTAGATACAATACATTTGTTTATAATTTGCGCAATATAGAATGATTTCTCTTCCACTGTAGATGCGTGATGATCAAAGGCTAGATTATTATTTATGTGTGTCCCTAAGTCCCTGACTACTGGGTCAACTCTAAGGAATTTGTTGTCAATATGATAGTTACCAGGAATGGATGAATTCCCAAAGGATAGTATTACACATTTCTTGGCATTTAGTTTTAGTCCATGGGTCTGACACCAGTTGTTTGTCTGTGTCAGCCCCTCCTGGAAAACATTTGTGTCAGTCTGAGATTCAATGATAGCTCATAATTTGCAATCATCTGCAAATTTAGTCAGCCAGAGACCACTGACATTGACCTTGACTTCTGAGAAGAAAATGCCAAAAAAAAGCAGTCCAAGGACTGATCCCCGAGGGACTCCACTTGTGACTGGCCTCTTTGTAGAGGTGGACTCCCCAATTCTAACTTCCTGTCTTCTGTCTGTGAGCCAGTTGGCTAGCCACTGGGTGACAAATGGGTTTGTACCTAACCTCTTGAGTGTGTCAACAATGCCTAGGTGGGCTATTGTGTCAAATGCCTTAGCCAGGTCAAGGAAGGCAGTGTGAATGATTCTGCCCTCTTACATTGCTGTGGTGACCTTCACAAAGAAGTCCACCAGGTTGAGTAGGCATGATCTGCCATTGACAAAACCAAACTGGGTTGGGTGCAGTGTGTGGTGGGTTACTATATCTCTGTTGATCATCTCCATGATAATTCTTTCCATGGCTTTACATATAAGACTAGTGAAACTTATTGGTCTATAGTTTCCAGGGTCTGTAGATGGCCCACCTTTGTGCAGAGGGATGACTGTTACCATTCTTCAAGCATGAGGCACAAAGCCTGTTTGAAGGCTACAGTTAAATAGTAATTCCAGAGACTCTGATGGGTCATGTTTCATGCTATTTAGAAGGCATCCTGGGATATTGTCTGGTTCCATTGATGCAGTGTACTTGGTGTTAGACAGAGCAATAATGACCTGTTCCCTAGTGATAGTAGGGGGAGTTATTTTTGATGATATTCCCTGAGGGAAGGTTGAGGGGGAGAGAGGAGTAAAGTTGGAGCTGAATTTATCAGCCAAGAAGTTTGCTATATCTGCTGGCACAGTATAGGTGGCTCCATTTACAATGAACTATTTACATAATTGTGTATTGCCTTTGAGGTTGCAGACATAGCTAAAGAATGCTTTGAGGTTGTCCTTGCCCTGGGAGGCCAAACTTACCTCAAATTTGGCTTTGGTAGACTTTATTTGTCCTTTGAATTGTTTTAGTTTGATGAGAATATTTTTATCTTGCTGGGTGCTGCACCTCCTAATTTGTGCCATGATTTTCTTCTTCCTGTTATACATCTGACTGATTTTGTGATTCCACCAGAGTGGGTTATATTTTGAGTTAGTTCAGTACTTCTTCCAGGTGGGTACAGCTGCCTGTATGCAGCTATTAACATGTTTGTACAGGGTTTCTGTGAACAGTTCTGTGTAGGCAGAAGTGGTTTCAGGGTTTATGTGGACTTGAAGTTTTGTCAAGTTCTCACTTAATAGCAGGAGGTTAGCCTTAGAATAGTACCTGAATATTCCTGGTTTAGCTGGGGGTACAGATTTTATTTTTACTTCAAAAGAGACCATTTTGCGGTCTGACCTTTCCAATGAAGACATTACAGTAGGGGTGTGTGGCAGTCTCTCATATTAGTGAGGACCAGATCCAGTATGGTTGCACCCCAGGTTTCTGTATTGACTATCTGGTCCAGGAAGTTTGGGTTTACAAAAGCCAGGAATTTCTGTGCATGTCCGTTTGATGTCATATAGGATTTCCAGTTAATAATGGGGTAATTAAAGTCACCCATGAATATGGTACTGAGTTGGATGGTTAGTGTTTCTAATAAGTTTAAATACATGGTATGAGTTTCCTGGGTCATAGAGGAGGACCTATAGCTTGCAAGGAAGTGATATTGGATTTTTACCTATGGTGATTTGAACATGGAGTAGCTCAGATGCATTGTCCTGTTTGGCCAGCCTTGAAGTATATTTATTTTTTATGTAAATATAGACATCTCCGCCTTTAGTCCCTGCCTGTGAAGTAGCTGGTCTAAATGTGTGGAAGGCATTATAACCTTGCACTGTTAGTGTGCTCTCCACGGCTTTAAACAATGTCTCAGTGACTGAACAGACATCAGCATTCTCTATGGTAAAGAGAGCTTCTAGGGAGTGGAGTTTTTTGTTTAGGCTCCTTGCATTGAGCAGTAATACCTTTAGATTTTCTTGGTTTTGATTTGCTATGTCGGAAGTACTTTCAGTATGACATTGCCTAAAAAAGGCACTATGGGTGAAGACAATGCTTTAGCTAATATTTGACAGCTTAGAGGGGAGAGGTGCAGACTATTCCTGGCAAAGTAGTGTGTTCTGCTGACCATCTCCTTCTATACTGACAAATATTGCACCCCCAGAAACTAAGCCAATTACTAAAGACAATCATCTTTTGTTCGTATTGTGGCATCATCCTTGGAGAAGATAACATGCTGCTCAATGCTAGGCTCACATCAGCCTGAGACACATAATCTGAGAGCTCTATGATGTCTCTCTTCATATAGTCTAGGGAGTTATGTCTCAGGTCATTTACTCCCACATGGACTATGACTGAGTCATATTGGTAATTTTGGTCCAATGACCTGGGAGCATGCTTAATGTGGCGGATCCTAGCCCCTAAGCAACTGACTGTAGCTTTCTCCTTAGTCAGCCTGGTGAGAGGTACATCAGTGTGTCTCACAATGAAGTCTCCAATGACTAGAATGTTGGATTGTGTGGTGACTTGCCTTATGGGCTTAGAGGTAGAGGCTTCATGAGATGTAGCTGTATGTGTTGATGTGGATGTTGTTTTGAAAGAGAACGTTTGGAGTTGCTGAGGGCATTTCTTATGTGCACTTTGTCTAGGAGGTCTTTGTGGTTTAGGAAGGTTACATGTAAGTGCCTCAGTATATATGGGTCTATATGTCTGCTTTGAATTGTGCATGATGGGTGTAGTATGTGTACTACTGACAAATTTATTAACATTAGGAGTACTTTTGTGTGAGAGCTTTGCCTCCAGTGACATTGTGTAAATACATCTCTCACATACTATATGTTTGTTTGAGAATTATCTGGTTGTCAGTAAACATGAGGCAATTTCTACATTGCCTCAGGATGCCCATATCCACCAAGATGGTAAAAGAGACAGTAGGAAAGTTCATATCCATTGCAACAGACTCTTTTTTTATTGATTACACTGTTGGAATGAGAATATCAATCACTGTCAGGGGTACCCGGTTTGTAACTATGTGGGCAGTGCTTGTCACTGGGAACTAGTTGTCTTGTGTGCAACTAGATATTGGAGAAATTTCAATTCTGCTTTTACAGGAAAAATGTCACTCAAGGTGTCTGTGCAGAGCACTGCCAAACACTTGAGAGGAAACTAATATGTAGACCCTGAACATTTAAGGATGAAGTATTTATGCAGATATTCTGAAGTTAAAAACAAATCAAGCAGTATGTACAGAAAACAAAGAATTAGCTTGTCAAGAATGATGAGAATAGAGGAGTCACATCAAAGACGTCAGGAGGCATGCTCACTGTACGTACTTCATTATAGTTTTTTGTGGACGAGGGTAGAATTTGGCAGGCACTAGGACCTAGGAGTGAAATCTAAAATTCAAGAAAATAAAATAACTTAGCACACACAAATGCTTGATTGAGACTGCTTAGTAATTGCAGCTCATCTGGCATTTGCATGCTTGTCATTTTTTTAGTAAATGGGTGATAATTGCCCAATTATCACAATCCAGAAGGCAGTGGAAAGAGGTGTGAAAGTGAACCAATGCCATGGTTCTTAGATGCAGCTATCCTTTAGCCGGTATTGTGCTTGGGAGTGAAGGGGGTGTGTCAGTGACGTCAGCTATTGTAGTTGTGTGGGTGAAGGAGTGCTACAGTTTATTTTATTTATTTAACATTTGTTAACCGGCAAAGTCTGACTTGGAATGAAGCCAATTTTCAGCGGAGGCCCAGAGAGAAATGCTCCAGATGCAAGTCAAACCAGATAACCTCTTGCTGTGAGGCAGCAATGCTACCGCTGCACCGCTACGTCATCCGTAAAGGCATTTTTTTCTACAAGACTTTAAATATGCCTTAGCACCAGCAGTGTTTTTCAAAATTAATATATTCTCTAGAGTTTTTACTGGCTGGTGGCGCTGCATTCGTCACAGGACAGTTTTATTTATTACTTTGGATATTTTTTTCTGCAGTCTTCTCTTCTAATAATTTCTGCGGTTAATTTTTCAGCTGCAGGTCATCTGCTTGTATTGTGACCTGTATGTATATATGTATGTATATATGTATGTGTATATATATATATATATATATATATATATATATATATATATATATATATATATATATATGGATTCACTTTAGAAGTTCGAAGTACTGAAATATCGAAATTCAGTATTTCGAGCCTATAAAGTGGAATCATGAGAACAGTGAAAGCTCAGAAGCATGAAATTCAAAACCTCGAATACCAGCGGTTTTGAATTTCATGCTTCTGAGGTTTCGCTGTGGTTATGGATTTAGGTAAGTATGTGTGTGTGTTAAGGGTTTGGGTAGGGGCTGTGGTGTGTGTCAGTGTGTTTTGTTGCTGTGATGTGTGTGTGAGGAGAATGTAGCTTGTGTGGTGGTGTTTTGTGTGTGTTTGTATGTAGTGCGACCTCGGAGTGAGAATATTTAAGTAGGGGGTGTGGGGTGCAGGGGGGCTTGCCCCCCTGTTTTGATGTAGTATAGAGCTTGTGTTTGTGTGTGGGGAAGATGGTGTGTGTGTGTGTGTGTGTGTGTGTGTGTGTGTGTGTGTGTGTGTGTGTGTGTGCAGTAGAAGCATGAAATTCAAAATCTCCGGTGATTTTGAATTTTGCGGTTCTGAGTTTTCGTGGTTTCAAAAAATTGACTTTATAGCTTTGAAATACTGAATTTCAATATTTCTAGGATGTAAAGTGAATCCATATATATTCCTTCTCGTAAGGAGACTTCAGTCGGTCCTTCAATCCATGTAACAAGGGTGAACTGCAACACGTTTTACTGTTATTGCCTAGGATTCCTTTTGTTAATTCCTTATGTTTCTCTTAGTGAGACAGGGGAGATACACTAAAGGTAAGTTATACGTAACTATAAATGTTTTATATTTTTATGAGTTGCTAAAATATGAAACTTGGCAATGACAAGTATTTAAGTAAAAAAAAAAAAAAAAAAAAGACATGGGGATATGTTTTGCCAAATCAGCCAAGAAAAATACTTTTTTGTTTCGGATTAGGGGTTAGGATATACTAAGTGATGTAGCTGTATATATTCATTTTTAAAAGTTGGTAAAGCAAGCAAAAATTATAGCAATATGCTTCATTTGTTGCCATGTTTTGAGCCTGTCCCTTGTAATTTGTAGCTTTCTGTTAAGCCATTGATGTATATGTTAGCTCTTTTTTTTTTTGCAAGTTAGCAATGATGCAAGTAAATTAGTGTATTGCATTTTTAATAGCAAGTATTTAAATAAACACAGGGATGTGTCATTGTGCTTCGTGTTTCTGACATGCTTTTCTTAAAGTTTGTAGTTTTCTGGCAAATGTGTTGTGGGTTGCAGTCACTAAATAAGTACACGAGTTTCAAATGTCATATGCTTCAGAAAATGGATTTTATTATAAAATCTGCAATTTCAGCAATGCTCTAAGTATATAAAATCTGTCCTTAATAAAATTTACTCCTAATGTCTTTCTTCCCCATTACATCTCCAACATTTGCAGTCTACCTAAAGAAAAATTCTTTGGAGTCTGCTTTTGGTATAAAATACTTACCCAAATACATCTGAGTGAAGATTCTAAATCTTCTAGACTTTTTAGCATATCAGGAAGACATTCATATATCTTCTCATTGTTTCTTTGTGATTTGCTTATCCAGTCACTCTTTGTAGTGTTTTCTAACCTTCTCTGATCGATTCCTATAATTATCATGCAATACTTTACTGCATCATTCCATCTTAAGCCACAATTCAAGATAACCAGGTGGCTTATATGTCTGACTTTTTTTACAAGTTGGAAATACTGTTTTTTTCCCCTTTTGAACACCACATTTTGCTACATACTTTTTTGTCTGCTCCTCATAAAATGCATGATTGTTTTGGCAGATTGTTCAAGATTGCAGTAGTTAGTAAATACTGAGAGTTCTGCACATCACACTTCGTATTCTAGATTAAAAATATGCTAATGAAAAACCTGTTATTTTTACCAGGACAGCTCTTTAGTACATAACAGCAATAGTAGGACCAGAGTCTCCCATAGCTTTTTGGTTTTGTTTGCCCTCATTCTCTTCCTAAGGGAGAGGTATGGCTTTTATTACTTTGTACAATCTCCAACAGTTTGTCTACATGTCAAGGCAGCAATAATGCAGTAGGTGTGTGTGTGAGTGTGTGTATGTGTGCATGTATCTATAGATATATATATATATATATATATATATATATATATATACACACACACACACATATATATATATATATATATACACATACACACATATATATATGTATGTATACATACTCACTCCCCATTTATCCATAGAGAAAGCATATGACAGGGTGCCTAGAGAGGAGTCGTGGTATTGTATGAGGAAGTCGGGAGTGTCAGAGAAGTATGTAAGAGTGGTACAGGATATGTACGAGGGTAGTGTGACAGCAGTGAGGTCTGTGGTGGGAGTGACCGATGCGTTTAAGATGGAGGTGGGATTACATCAAGGATCAGCTCTGAGCCCTTTCTTATTTGCAATGATGATGGACAGGTTGACAGACGAGATCAGACAGGAGTCCCCGTGGACCATGATGTTTGCAGATGACATTCTGATATGTAGTGAGAGTAGGGAACAGGTGGAGGAGACCCTGGAGAGGTGGAGATATGCTCTAGAGAAAAGAGGAATGAAGGTCAGCAGGACTAAGAATATATGTGTGTGAATGAGAGGGAGGATAGTGTAATGGTGAGGATGCAGGGAGTAGAGGTGGCGAAGGTGGATGAGTTTAAGTACTTGGGATCAACAGTTCAGAGTAATGATGAGTGTGGAAGAGAGGTGAAAAAGAGAGTACAGGCAGGATGGAGTAGGTGAAGAGTGTCAGGAGTGATTGGTGACAGACGAGTACCAGTAAGAGTGAAAGGGAAGGTCTACAAGAGGGTAGTGAGACCAGCTATGTTATATGGGTTGGAGACAGTGGCATTGACAAAAAAGCAGGAGTCAGAGCTTGATGTGGCAGAGTTGAAGATGTTAAGATTTGCATTGGGTGTGACGAGGAAGGACATGATTAGGAATAAGTACATTAGAGGGTCAGCCCAGGTTGGAAGGTTTGGAGACAAAGCCAGAGAGGCAAGATTACGTTCGTTTAGACATGTGCTAAGGAGGGATGCATAATATATTGGGAAAAACATGCTAAGGATGAAGCTGCCAGGTAACAGGAAAAGAGGAAGCCCTAAGATAAGGTTTATGGATGTGGTGAGAGTAGACATGCAGGTGGTTGGTGTGACAGAGCAAAATGCAGAGGACAGGAGGACAGTAAGAAATGGAAACAGTTGATCTGCTGTGGCGACCCCTAACGGGAGCAGCCAAAAGAAGAAGATATATATATATATATATATATATATATATATATATATATATATATATATATATATATATATATATATCTATATATATATATATTTATACATGGGTTTACTTCAGTAGACTGAAATCCCACTTACCTGACTTTCAAAATGTAGACACAATGCTGACAATTCATAACACTGACGACCTGGAACAGCGACTTTCAACTCCAGGTTAGTAACTGCTTGGTCACCATGTTGAACTTTGCCCCTTATGTAATGCAATCTCAGAGCTGGTGTATTTAGTTGGGGGGGTGCAGCCCCCCACAAAGGTGGGTTTATTTTGCTTCGGCTGCAATTTTTCAGGTTGGCCAAGTGGTTACTTATCTGGGGTGGAAAGTCGGTGTTCTGGGTTGTGGGTGTTTTGGATTGTCGGCATTGTTGTCTTGGCATTTTGAAAGTTAGGCAAGTGGGATTTCGGTCTACTGAAGTAGACCCATATATCTATGTCTATATATGAAATGCACTCACTCGAGGCACTCCTTAAAATGGAGAACATCGATATCTGTGCAGTGACTGAGACCTGGTTCAAGGCTCCAGAGAGCACCCCTGCACTACCAGGCTATAACTCACACCACACTTTTTGGCCATGTAACCTGGACCGGAACACCAAAGGCGGAGGTGTGTCCATATTCATTAAGGATATCCACACCTCCAGGCTAGTTGCTCAGCATAATGCAGCCAAAATTATCCAAGTGCAACTAACTCTGGGCAAAACTGCAATCCAAATTGTAGCTTGCTACAGATCACCCACCATGCCCCAGGATTCCCACCCTCTTTTCTTGATGTACTGGAAAATATTAGGGTTCAACCAAACACCCTAATAATGGGCAATTTCAACTACCCCACCATTAACTGGGAAAACTACTCATGTACCAACTCCTTCACTCAACGCTTTCTGGAATTCATAAACTCCAATGTCCTGGATCAACTTATCCACACCCCCACCAGGGGCAACAATATCCTAGATCTAGTCATTACCAATATGAGTGACCGGTGTTCCACACCTGAAGTCAATGCCTCATTGGTCCGATCTGACCATAGGCTAATTACCCTAGATATCCACATCCTGCTTCCACCCCCCCATTAAGAAATCATGGTAAAAAATTTCTCCAAAGCCAACTTCATGCTTCTTAAGACAGAAGTGGTGAACTTCATGACACCCATGCAGATGGACAATACAGTTACGACTACTGAATCCTCCACAATTACACTTTATAAGCACTTACATGAGTGCATGGATCGTGCTATCCCAAACAGAACCAAGACGCTATCCTCCAAATAAAGGAAGCCAATCTGGTGGTCCCCTGCCATAAACAAACTGTACAATAGAAGGAAGAAACTCTTGCAAAAGAGAGTAAAATCCTACTAGTGGTGGAGCTCCCTGGTTAGCCTTAGTAAGAAGCTGCGATCCCTGATAAAATCCTCCAAAGCTAGTTGTGAAAACAAAATCACCACTGATTCTAAAGACAACCACAAAGCATTCTATAGCTATGTCAAGAATCTGAATGGCAACACTCAGATCTGCTCTGTTACAGAACAATGGCACTAAATATACAGACCCAACTGATATTGCCAACATTCTGGCAGATAGGTTCAGTGCTAACTTTACCCCCCCTCTCACCGCCTAAAGAGCCCATCTCTATACCGGAAGAATGCAAAGTTCCTGTAATCACGGCTGCACAGGTAAAAACCACACTCTCCAAAGCCAAGAACACAGCATCCATGGGACCAGAGAACATCCCAGGCTGCGTTCTACATGAACTACAGAACAAACTGGCATCCCACCTAAGTACCATGTTCAATCATAGCCTCACCTCAGGCTTTGTGCCTGCTGAATGGCGCACAGCAATGTTTATCCCACTCCACAAGGGGGGAGCCACCACGGACCCCGGGAACTACCACCCCATTAGCCTAACTAGCCTGGTCTGCAAGGCCATAGAACGTATCATCATGGAACTTATAAACAAAGACATTGGTAATCTTCAAACTCTGGATCCCACCCAGTTCGGGTTTGTAAAAGGCAGATCATGTCTCCTAAACATGATAGATGTCTTTGAAGCAGTCACCAAAGCCGTAGACAAGGGTAAAGTGGTTCACACAGCCTATCTAGATCTTGCCAAGGCTTTTGACACCATCCCCCACTCTGGAATTATAGATAAACTCACTAAACTAGGTATAAATCCCTATGTCACAAGATGAGTTGCCAACTGGCTCACTGACAGAACCCACACTGTGAAAGTAGCAGACTCCAAATGAGACTTCAGACCAGTGACAAGTGGAGTACCACAGGGTTCAGTCCTGGGTCCTCTCCTGTTTGGTATCTACTTCTCTGAAGTACAGGCTAACACAGAAGGTCTTTGGCTAATGAAGTTCGCAGATGACTGCAAACTAGGAGCCATAATCGAAACACCTAACGATGTGGACATCCTACAAAAGGGCCTCACTAAGACAGATGCCTGGTGTCAAAGCCATGGCCTCAAGCTCAATGCCAAAAAGTGCATTGTCATCCCCTTTAGTAAAACCTCTGTACCCATGAACTACAACATAGGCGGTAGTATACTTAACACCGAAAGTGTGGTAAGAGACCTTGGGACACAGGTGGACAGTAGTCTCTCCTTTGATAATCACATCGCCACAGTAGTCAGGAAATCCTTCTACATGGCACACCTCATCACAAAAGGTTTCTCATCCAGAAAAAAAGAGGTCATTGTTCCCCTCTACTCATCACTCATTAGACCCATTATAGAGTACAACGCCCCTTTTGGTATGTACCTCACAAGACATCTACAACAACTGGAAAGGCCACAGAAATACCTCACAAAGAGGATTACTGGCCTCAAACAGATGCCCTACGCAGACAGTCTCAAAAAACTCCAGCTTTACTCCGTCATGTATCGCCTACTCAGAGTTGATCTCTGCCTAACATACAAAGCTATGTCAAACTCAGAGCTGTTGGACATGCTCCACTTAAAGAAATCACAATCCCTCCGAGCTACATGGTCTAGGGACCTAAACCTTGTCACTACAATAAACAGAACATGCCGGAGGGATAGATTCCTGTCCCAGAGACTTCCCATACTCTGGAATAAACTACCTATCTATATCAAACAAAGCTTCTCATTAGCACTCTTCAAGAAAAATCTTGACAATCGGATGGGAAATAGGAAATTCACCCTGGGAATCACCTCTGTGGCTCTGCTCAACAATGGCACAGGAAAATAATTTTCTTGGGTGGCAAAAGCCAGGGTACTATTGTGGCTGGGCTTGTATAGGCCCCAGGGCCGATAGCCTAGTACCTACCTATGAACCTATGAAAACTATGTGTGTATGTCAGTGAGTGTACAGATATTCTACATTTGTTTCCACTGTGACAGCAGTCATAGGTAGAGTGTTCATACTAAATGCATAAACAGTGTTATATTAAGTTTTACTTGAAATATGTAGAACTAAATGGGGAATACAAGCAGAACTGCACATTAAAAGAAGTGGGTATGGGGGTGGAATGCATTACTCATCTTTTATTTCTTGCATTTATTATTTTTCGCTAGTAGTCAAGTATTACAGAAGTTTGCTGGAAGTTTTGAAGTTGCCTGTAGACATGCAGTTTAGAACCCTACAGTGTAGAAGCAAATGGGCCATGTGGCCATTCACGACTTGCCAGTACTCATCCTTAGAACTTACCTTTTTTTTTTCAAGCAGTTATAGGTCAATAATACCAGAGCTGAATTTATGAATACCCATCCAGTTGTCTAAATCCTTCTTAAAGGAAGATGGTGTCACATGGCTTGATCTGTAGAAGTTTGTTCCACAGAAGGCTAGTCATTGCATGATAAATCTAATTATTGTGATTTATTTATTTGCTGAAGCAGGTTCAGATCTCTGGTTCTAGTCTTCAATGACGATTTGATTTGCATATAAAAGAGGTCTTGCTCTGCTGGATCCATAATGGCTCGGAAAGCAAGACACTGATCTCCTCTAGGAAGTCTACAAGACATTGAATACAGGGACAAAGCATTCAGCCTCTCGATAGCTCAGGACCTTTAGGTGAATTTTTTTTTTTTGTCATGAGCCTTTGGTGCCTTATCAGTGCAGAATATAGAGAGGCAAAGACTTTCCTGGATCAAGAAGAAATACCTTTTACAATCAGTTATGCCAGACAGAAGGATTTTATGACCATTGTTGCATCATAATAATTAATGACCACTAACTACCTGTTAGGATACTGATCTGTGATTACCATACGAAGTCTAGCCTTCCATTTGTATGATAATTATTATCCCTTACATTTTGCAGCACGAATACCCAAAGATGGCCTGAACAAGTTTATGTTGGGATAATTACACATTTCTCCTACTCAAGTGCCAGTAGTACTAAATCAGGGATGGATTTGCAGTTACCCATCCATTAGTACAAATTATATTTGAATATAGTAGGAACCTACTCTGTTTTATATGGAGTAAAAGATGGTTCAATAGATATTGTATTCTCTGTGATAAGTGTCTATCCCTCCAGGATGTTCTACTGAGAGGGTGTTTACAACACCACTGAACTTGTGAATGTGTAATGGATTTGACAGAACAGGGTCTGTTAAGGCTTTATATGTGACGGAAGAGGTCACCTCTGAATAGTTTGTGTGATTCTGAGAAGAAGGTCCAGACTTTGAGACAGTCTGCATAGTTTATAAGATTTAAGCCCTTGAGGTGGTGCTGCGGTAGCATTATCACCTCACAGTAAGACGCTGTCTGGTTTAATTCTCAGCTAGAGCATCTTCTGCGTGGAGACACGCGTGAATGGGCGTACCTTCTTGAAGGTTGTGCATCAGGGCTGGCAACTCAGCACGTAAAACTCAACTACCAATCATTAGCAGACCGGAGTTCTGCTGTGGCGACCCCTAACCGGGAAGAGCCGAAAGACACAAACAATTATTTTTTAGTGAGACAGTATTGTGGTCATTCCAGTTGTGACAAGTGTTTGACAGGAACATACTAAAAAGGGCAGTAATGACTGGTCTGAGTGCCAAGTACAGAGGAACAATTATGTCCCTGGATCTGGACACCATGCCTTTAGATACAAGATGGGCAAATGAAAAAGGGTTTTCTTACAACCGTGGATATGCGGTCATCAAAGGAAATCATATTGTTGGCATAGGTTTCCCAGATGAAAGTGGTCAGGGTTATGAGCATGTAATTTCCGGGGTCTGTTGAAGCCTCACCTTTGTACAAGGATAAGGGAAGGTCTGTTAGCTGTCCTTCATTCATCTGGCATAAAACCTGCTTTGAGGCTAATATTGATTAGCCTTTGTAAGGGTTATAACAAATCATGTTTCAGACTAATCAGTAGGCAGCTTGGTATGTTATCTGGCCCAGCCCTGTAGATGTAGTGTTCCTTGCCTTAGATAGTGACTTTATAATTTATTGTTTGGAGATTTGAAAATATTATAGATGCAGATATTTGATTGTGAATACTGAAGGGTGGGGGGTGAAGTTTGAACTGAGTTTGTTGGCCAGTCGATTGGCTCTGTCTGCTGGGTCTAAGTATTTGAAATCAGTTACTATTAATTCTACACAGTGCTGGTATTGCTTTTGAGATTTCTAACAATAAGGCTTTATAGTTGTCTTTGCCTGGGTGGCAAATTTTGCCTCTTATCTGGGTTTCGCTGAATTAATTAGGAGGCTGAGTTCCTTGTTTAGTTTAATATTTAGTTCAGCAAGACCTTTTTTTGCTTATTGAGAGTTAGATTTATTTTTGCATGCAATATTTTTTTATTACTATGCACCCTGTTTATATTAGGGTTCCACAAAAGGGGTTTATTTTTGAATCTGTTTTTTTTATTTCTGAATGGGACAGATGTGTTTATGCAACTATTTAAATATGCATAGAGTTTGGCTTTAAAACATTCTGCAGTGTGGAAGTTTGATATAGGCTAAGTAGACAGACCCCATCCTCAACTTATGCCCTGTGCCTCAAGCAGTAAGAAACCAACTCTGCTCGAGATGTCTGCACATAAGATCCCTCACACTAGCTTACATGATGGCTAAGAAGGGTGGGGTAATTATTTGTTTAACATTCTTTACAGTCAAGCCTATGAGCATGTTCATTTATTCTTTCAGCATGTAACACCATATGTGCACATAAAAAGGTGACCATGTTTTCATTTGGAAGGGACAGGGGTAGAGAAACAGGCTGTATTTACAGTTATGCTTTTTGTCTTCACAAGCAATTGTCTTCTCTGTATATTGCGATATGGTATCTTATCAGCTTTGAACATTAAGCCTTGGGAACAACTTATGCCTTCCTTGAAAGAAAAAGTATAAGACTGAGTTTCTTTCCTTACCCATAATTTTGTTCAGGCTGTTACTGGATCAAAAGGCTGGAAGAAGCTCTAAAAAAGCACAGGTGCATCGGTTCTTGGGCCTAGCACAGCTGACTTGGTTTAGTTATGCTTCCTTCATGCAAAAGCTTGACATTCAATTCACGTGTGTAGGCTGCTAAGGATGTAACTGTCAATAGTTTTTCTTTTTGATTGCCTCCCATGAATAAACATCTTTTGTTTTTCTGAGACTGATTAACTGGATCTTATTCCCACTATTTTTCACTTACTAGGTAAACGGCTGTTTTATTGCAAATATTTCAATTGATAACTATGTTAGGACAGCAAAAGCAGAGCTCAAGACAACTTAAAAGCAGTAGAACAGTCCTTAATTTACAAAACCTTTGCTTCTGATGTGTTGCAGTTACACACGTTTAACATTCTCTACTTTTTTTTTTTACTGGAAGGTAGTTGCTTACTCCAATAATTCTACATTGACTGTAGTAAACCACTTTTTCTGCTGTGATTTGTATGCCGTCTCTTAAACAATCCAGTTTGTCCAGCAGTTATCATTTCAGTTGTGGCAGTCGATAATCCAATTTGCCCAGCAATTAGCATTTCTTTAAGTGTATATAAAGAATATTTGCCTGAGATGTCTTGGTAAGTTTAGATGTATGACAGAGTTGGATGTTGTTGTTGTTGTTTGTCTTTCAGCTTTTCCCGGTTAGGGGTCACCACAGCGGAACTCCAGTCCGCTAATGATTGGCAGTAGATTTTCACGAACGCTGAGGTGCTAGCTCGACGTTCAACCTTCAACGAAGACACAGAGTTTGATAGCGTGCATAAATAGCATAATCTGCTATGAAAGCCCAGTTTAATATTGTTTGTCACTTGTTGGCAAGAGCATTTTGTTGTTAGGTACAAATGGTTTAGATACTGGTAATAGATCAAAACCAGAGTAACAAATAGCTCACCTGCTATTGCTGGTAATGCTGGATTTAGTGTTTCCATTGGTACTGGTAGTACTATGACTGTCTTTTTGTTTGCTAGAAAACTGTTGTGAAAAGGATTCTAAATAATGCAGTGAGTGCAGGTGTTTACAGAATGCATTTCTAAGTGTGCCAAGGAATTGTAAGGGAGGGTCTTTTAAAGTAATCCATTTAATGGCAGTTGTGGCTGACTTGAAATAAAACTGTTTACTGCATATCTACAGTCACCATTTGTAACGAATCAAAATAACCAGTTTTGCTCAGCAACTAATCCTGCACTAAATATCATACAAGATAAAAACTGGAGATACGGATATCCAAAAGTATTTAATGGTAGAAAAGCACAAGCATGAACACTAAAACACGATACACTTTGTTAACCCAGGTTTTGTCCAAATAAAACAGACTTCTTCAGAACCTGTTTACTGCATATCTACAGTCACCATTTGTAACGAATCAAAATAACCAGTTTTGCTCAGCAACTAATCCTGTACTAAATATCATACAACACTGAGCATTGGGTTCAGTTTTTCTGTCATTGGTAATTGTCTAACAAGGTTTATAGGACACATTCAGTAAGCAGTATGCAGCGATGTTAAATTGTCCTAGTAGACGAGTATGTAGAAAAGTAGGTGGACACTATGTGCTTGAGGAAGCTTAGTGTTTAAGTTGCCTTGTGGAGATCTGTGGTACTTATATAGGGACTTGGGATTATTTGGATAATGTCTTGGTATTTATAGTTACTTGGTATACACATTTGTGGTATGTATACATGTGCACGAACACACGTGTGTTTGTGTTGTGTGTAGTGAGTGGACCTCTAAGACTGGACACTTTCACATGGTATAGAGGCTTGTTGCAGTGCAGCATGGCTTGACACACAGTAGCACTGCAACTAAGAGCCATTCTTTTTTTTTTTTTGTAAGATGTCTGGGGACATTTTGGAATGACATGTTCATGCTGCTTTATCATGTAATTAATTACAATCCTGGGGTATAGTTCCAGCATACCTCTCAATCTCTTAAAGCAAGAAATCTGAACAAAGCTTAAAATAAGAGGGAGACAAAGGCCTAAAAAAAGGACAATTTGTAAATATTGCTCTTATAAAATTATAAAGTTGCTAGAACAGGTTTTGTATTATCATACATTTTTTAAAGAATATAAAGTCTGATGCTCAAATGTGTGTCATTATTTAGTGACTTCAGTACTCCGTGATTTGCCAGAAAACCACAAATTTTATCAGGAACAGATCAAAAATATGAGGTGAAAGTCTGGTAGCCTTTTTCTGGCAGATGCCTCGAATAGCAACCAGACCAATCAGGTACGTTAAGCACAGACACTCACTCTCCAACCAGAAACAGGGATCAATGCATTCTGCTCCTACTCTCAACACGATCAGAGTATAAACACAGACTCCAGCTGTCACCTATAAAGCAGTTGTTAGGCTTCCTGGTGATTAGCAGTCTCCAGGAAATGATGTCACTGTACTCCTCTCACCGGACTTTGGACAAATCACACCTTGATTTTAATCAACTGAGCTTTAACTTTATCTTGCATAGCTATCGGAACTCTTCTTGCTGGTCTGACTACTGGAGTGATCTCTGGATCTAACTTCATGAAATATACAACTGGAAGCTTGCCCAATTTGTCATTGAAAACAGCATATTCTGAGAAAATAGCTTCAGAGAAATTAGAACTCGGAAATGCACTCACATGATAACCTTCTTTAGCAAATGAAAGCAGATTCATTCTTAAATTATTTTTGAGACCCAATAAAGATTGCACTGGTCTTTGGACTATGTAAAATAACAATTTGTAACAGTTCTCAGCCAGATAACACAAAAGCATCACTGAACCTTCAGTTTGAATTTCTCCACCTCCATAAACAAGTCTCACACTGCTGGTTACATTAAGTTGTTTTTTAGTTCTCACTGTTGCAAATGTGTCTGCTGATATAACATTACACTTTGATCCAGTGTCTACTTTGAGCTCTGTGGATTTTCCATTAATCCGGACTATACAAAACACTTCACTTCTTGTTAATAAGTTTACTGCATCAATTCTTTCACCAATCACTGATACACCATCTACATAGAAAGCTGACTGTTTCAGTTCTACTTGATCAAATTGCTTATTTGTGCAATGTTTCTTTACAACTGTGTGAGGCTTACTTATTTACAAAACTTTTGGAAATCATTTCATTTTTTACACTTGTGAAATTGCTGACCAAATGCTAAGCACGTCTCTCGTTTAGACTCATGATTTGCACCACAATTGCGACAGTTAACAATAAAGCTTGAGTTGGGTTTTGTTGACTCATGTTTGTGTTGCACTGAGCTGGTGCGAAAGCTCTCACTCTTCCTGGAACTTTCTAAAAAAACTCATGGCTTCTTTGGAAATCCTGTAACTGCCACATGCTTAGGTCTGTTCTTGTTTGTCATGTGTTGCATACTGTCTAGGTTTTCTCTGGAACCAACTGAAACCATGCTCTTGTCACTTGCAAGCATACTTGTATGTCTTTCTGGCACCTCATGGATTTGACAAACCTCTATTGCTTTACTCAATGTTAAATCACTGTCACGAAGTAAAATCTTTCTCACAGCAGCACTATTAATACCACATAGAAGCCTGTCCTTTATCAGCTCATCTTTTAGATCACCAAACTGACACGTTTTAGCTCTGTTTCTCAAGTCAGTTATATAAACTGCAAATGTTTCCCCTAGTTTCTGATTTCTAGTGTAAAACAAATGCCTTTCTAATGCAATTTTCATCTGGGGGTTGCACATTTCTCTAAATTTGTGCTTCAAACACTCGGGGTCTTCCCTTGATTCAGGTTGTACAACAATATGGTGGTTTGCACCTTCTCCTTCATACACTGCTGGTGAATACACAAATGAATGCTTTCTCTCTCTCTATGGCCTCAGACCTTGCTAGGTTTAGCAAAATGAATATCTTGGTGCGTACATCTCTATCTGCATAAGCTGCTTGTATGAAAATATCACACTCTTGCTCAAATATTCTCCAGTTCTCTGCAATATTCTGATCAAACACAAGTAGTAGGGGGTTTTGAAATCCGTCTGCCATATTACCACATACCAATGAAGGGTCTTGCGAATAAGCATGAATATACACGCACACACATGTATGTATAGGTTTCTGGCATAAACAGTATTTGTCCAATGCCTTCATGATCTAAACTTTTACTCTCATTGGGCTTTTTGGAATTACGCAAATGAAGAAACTTGTAGTAATTTCGAACAACTAAACTTTGCGAAATAAACTTCTCGGGCTTTCGATACTTTCAGAACTTTGCGAAATAAACTTCTTGGGCTTTTAGATACTTTGCTGAACTTTGCAAAATAAATGTCTTGGGCTTTTCGATACTTTCGGAGTTTTATCGATAAAGGCAGAAATTCTAAAGTAATACACCACCACTTGTTATACTTTTGGGACCTTATTGGTAAAGTCAGAAATGCTAAAGTCATGCACCTTCACTTGTTAAAGTCATCACTTTAAGAAACATTCGAGAAATTTATGATGTGACTGAGTAATTCACAAGCACTGTAATACTCTTGTAATGTCATCTTTTGTAAGAAAATACCTCTTAAAAGTATAAGAAACATGTTGAGCAATTGCACAATATGAATAAATTGAACAACTGTTGTCCAAAACTCAATAACTTTCGACGTAATTCCACTTTGAAAATAACTGCATACAGTACACTGAAATGTGCCCCAAATAGTGGTACTTGTTCATAGGTTCATAGGTTGGTACTAGGCTATCAGCCCTAGGGCCTATACAAGCCTAGCCATAACAATTCCCTGGCTATTTCTTCCCACATTATTTACTTTCCTGGACCCCTGTCTAGTAGGGCGACTGACGTGATCCCTGGGGTGAATTTCCTTTCTCCCATCCAATCGTCAAGGTTCCTCTTGAAGAGGTCCAAAGAGGCACTCTGCTTGACATGTATGGGCAATCTATTCCAGAGTCTGGGGAGTCTCTGGGTCAGGAAGCTATCCCTCCAACATGTTTTGTTTATTGTGATGACAAGGTTTAGATCCCTGGGCTCTGAGGGATTGGGATTTCTTTAAGTGTAGCATGTCCAACAGCTCTGGGTTTGACATGGCCTTGTATGTTGAGATCGCCTCTGAGTAGACGATATGTGACAGAGTATAGCTGGAGTTTTTGCGATCAGCGTGGGCAACTGCTTTAGGCCTGTGATTCTTTTAGTGAGGTATTTCTGAGGCCTTTCCAGTTGTTGCAGATGTCTTGAGAGGTACATACCAAATGGGGCGTTGTATTCTATAATGGGTCTAATGAGGATGAGTACAGTGGGACAATGACCTCCTTTTTCTGGATGAAAAGCCCTTCGTGATGAGGTGTGCCACATAGAAGGATTTCCTGACTGTTGTGGCGATGTGGTTATCGAAGGTGAGACCACTGTCCACCTGTGTCCCTAAGTCTCTTATCACACTTTCTGTGTTTAGTGTACTGCCACCTATATGGTAATTCATGGATACATGTTTTTTCCCAAAGGGGATAACAATACATTTCTTGGCATTGAGCTTGAGCCCATGGCTCTGGCACCAAGCATCTGTTTCTGTAAGGCCCTTTTGTAGAGTATCCACATCATTTGGGGATTCAATAATGGCTCCCAGTTTGCAGTCATCTGCAAACTTTGTTAGCCAGAGTCCTTAGTGTTGACCTGTACTTCAGAGAAGTAGATGCCAAACAAGAGCGGCCCCAGGACTGAACCCTGAGGTACTCCACTTGTCACTTGTCTGGAGCTGGATTTGGAGTCGGCTACTTTTACAGTGTGGGTTCTGTCAGAAAGCCAGCTGACAACCCATCGAGTAATGTAGGGATTAATGCCCAGCTTAGTAAGTTTATCTATGATTCCAGAGTGGGGGATGGTGTCAAAGGCCTTGGCAAGGTCTAGATAGGCTGTGTGGACCACCTTACCCTTGTCCATGGCTCTGGAGACTGATTCAAAGAAGTCAATCAGGTTCAGGAGACAAGATTGGCCCTTCACAAACCCAAACTGGGTGGGGTCCAGTGTTTGAAGGTTGCCAATGTCTTTGTTTATAAGTTCCATGATAATACGCTCCATGGCCTTGCAGATAAGGCTTGTCAGACTGATGGGACGGTAGTTTCCGGATCCAAGGTGGATCCCCCTTGTGGATTGGGATAACTGTAGCAGTGGGCACAAAACCTGAGGTGAGGCTATGATTAAACATGACACTTAGGTGAGGTGCCAGTTCATATTGTAGTTCATGTAGTACACAGCCCGGGATGTCATCAGTCCCATGGATGCTGTATTCTTGGCTTTAGAGAGTTGTACCTGTGTGTTATTACTGGAATTTGGCAATCTTCCGTATTGAGATGGGCCATTTAGGGTGAGGGGGTGAAGTTGGCACTGAATCGATCTGCCAGGATATTGGCAATATCCTTCGGATCAGTATATTTAATGCCATTCTGTTTTAGCTCAGAGCAGATCTGAGCATTGCCATTTAGATTCTTGACATAATTATAGAATGCTTTGTGGTTGTCTTTGGAATCTTTGGCAATTTTATTTTCGTAACTAGCTTTGGAGGATTTTATGAGGCATCTCAGTTTCTTACTGAGGCTAGTAAGGAGTTTTTGCATCCTGGGATTTTCCTCTTTTCTGCAAAAGTTTCTTCCTTTTGTTGTAAAGTTTGTTTATGGACCACCAGATTGGTTTGGATGAGAGCATTTTTGGTTCTATTTGGGATGGCACGCATTCATGCATGAGTGGATGTGCTCAGTGCCATAGTGTAGGATTCAGTAGTTGAACTTTCAGTTCCGTCTGCATGGGTGTCATGAAGTTTGTCACTTCTGACTTGAGTAGCATGAAGTTGGCTTTGGAGAAGTTTTTATGGTGGTTTCTGGGGTGGGATGTGGATATTAGTGATTAGCTTATGGTCAGACCTGACTAACGAGGGGTGACCATATTGATTTCCCATGTTGGTAATGACCAGGTCTAGGATATTGGAGCCCTGGTGGGACTATGGATTAGTTGATCCAGGGCTTGGAATTTATGAATTCCAAGAACCAAGGTGTTGGGACATGAGTAATTTTCCCAGTTAATGGCAGGGTAGTTAAAATCACCCAGTATTAGGGTGTTTGGTTCTATCTTAATATTTTCCAGTATGTTTAGAAAGGTGTAGTGAGAATCTTGGGGTATGGTGGGGATCTGTAGCAAGCTACAATTTGGATTGCAGTCTTACCTAGTGTTAGTTGCACTTGGAGAATTTCAGACACATTGTGTTGGCCAACTAGTCTGGTGGTGTGAATATCCTTGGTGAATATTGACACTCCTCCACCTTTAGTGGTCCTGGTTTGGTGGCCGAAAAGTGAGAGTTGTAGCCTGGTATTGCAGGGTGCTCTCTGGAGCCTTGAACCAGGTCTCAGTTACTGCACAGATATCGATGTTCTCCATTTTAGGAGTGCCTCGAGAGTGCATTTTGAGGTTTAGACTTCTAGCATTGAGTAACATTACCTTCAGATTTTGCATACTTGTACCTGTTATGCTGGTGGTTTTGTCCTTTGAAGTTTGCCTAAACAAGGCACTATAGGGGAGGCAAGAGCCTTAGCCAGTAACCTGAATCCCAGGGGCGACAGGTGCAGACCATCTCTGGCAAAGCATCGTGGTCTGTCAATCATGTCATCCCAGGCAGACAGATACTGGATCCCTTTGAATGACACCATAAGCTTAGCCAATTGTTGAAGTCAATCATTTTATCCTTATATTGTGGTATCATTCTAGGCAGGATGCTACTCAGGGCTAGTGTCATACCTGCCTGGGCCACATGATCCGAGAGCTCTTCCATGTCTCTTTTCATGTAGTCCAGGGAGGTCAAGTCATTCACTCCAACATGGACAATGACAGAGTCATATTTGTACTTGTTGTGGAGTGACTTGAGTGCATGCGTTATGTGGTGGATCCTGGCACTCGACAGGTAGCTGACTGTAATTTTCTCCTTATTCAACCTGGTGAGAGGGACATCGGTGTGCCGAACTATAGAGTCACCTATGACTAAAGTGTTAGGTACATTGTCTTGCGTTAGGGGCTGTTGCTGGGTGGCACACTGGTGTTGTGAACTATGTGACACATTGGTTGTGATTGGTGTTTGTTTGCGTTTCAGCCTCAGAGGTCTTTGTTGCTTGGGCAGGTTACAGTTAAGGGCCTGTGGATTTAGTGTTGCTATATGTGGGTGTTGGGGTTTAGAAGGGCTATGTGTTGCTTGAGGTGTAGTGTGGGTGTTAACCTTCTCCTCTTGACTGTTTAGCACAATCATGGGTGGAGAGAGCTTTGCTTCCATTTTGGCTATGTAAGTGCATCTCTCACAGGTTGTAGTGTTGGGTGGTAGGAGGAGAGGGTTGTCTGTGTACATGAGGCAATTGCTGCATTGCCCCAGTATGCCCAGATTCACCAGGTGGACAGGAGAAATCACCGGAAGCTGACCCTTGGACATGCCTGGTTTGGGGCTTTTTTTTTTTTTCTTTGTAAAGTATAGGAGCCTAGCAAGGTACTTTGCAATTATAGGCTGTTTAGTGCCTACTATTAATTTCTCCTTGTTAACAAGGAGAGTTCAGTGTTTGTATGAGTTTAAGGCTTCCTAGTGCTTTCCAGCAGGTATTAGAGAAAGTGCTAGTCACAGGGATGCTTAAAGGTAAGATTGAAAAGAATGCACTCTGCAGTGTGCACTAGAGAAGTTAGATGTGAAAGTAGGTAACTTGAGTTTTACCTGTTTAAAATGTTAAGGTTTAGTGGAGAGTTACTATTTTTAAAACAGCAAGATGGACTGAAAGGGTGGTCACTTTTGTATTTTGGTACTATGAAATACTGTAGGATGGCCAATAAATTTAAATAATTGAAGGGGTGGGATTTCAAAAGTGATGATTTTGTGATTACTCACATAAGCCAGTGAAAGTAGAGAGAAATGAGATATATGGTCAGATTAACATAAGGCGGGCAACTAGAAAGACAGTGGTATGTAACAAGACAACTTAAATGGGTGGGAGGGCGGGAAAAAAAATTCTGCCTGACTCAGAACAGAGGGAGCTGTGGTCTCTTTTGAAGTTTTAATATGCTGTAAAACAGAATGCAAGCAAAACACAAGGTAAAGAAAACAAACTACAGTATTCAAAATATAGAAAGGCAATTAACAGCAAACTAACCTTTCCTTCACAGCAAAGTGTAGCAGAGTCTGGATGAGCCTTTCTGGTAAAGCTCTGAAATGTTTTAGTTTACTCCTTAAATAGAAATTTTAGTTCCTAGCTCTGTTAACAAGTGATTAACCTTAAGTGACCTCTTCTGTCTTATGAATGAGTCCTTAATTAATCAGTTCTTATTTCTGCCTGACTCAGAACAGAGAGAGCTGTGGTCTCTTTGAAGTTTTTTATGCTGTAAAACAGAATGCAAGCAAAACACAAGGTAAAGAAAACAAACTACAGTATTCAAAATATAGAAAGGCAATACAGTAATACAAAAAATAACAGCAAACTAACCTTTCCTTCACAGCAAAATGTAGCAGAGTCTGGATGAGCCTTTCTGGTAAAGCTCTGAAATGTTTTAGTTTACTCCTTAAATAGAAATTTTAATTCCTAGCTCCACCCCCTCTGTTAAAAAGTGATTAACCTTAAGTGACCTCTTCTGTCTTATGAATGAGTCATTAATTAATCAGTTCTTATTTCTGCCTGACTCAGAACAGAGAGAGCTGTGGTCTCTTTTGTTTTAATATGCTGTTAAAACAGAATGCAAGCAAAACACAAGGTAAAGAAAACAAACTACAGTATTCAAAATATAGAAAGGCAATACAGTAATACAAAAATAACAGCAAACTAACCTTTCCTTCACAGCAAAGTGTAGCAGAGTCTGGATGAGCCTTTCTGGTAAAGCTCTGAAATGTTTTAGTTTACTCCTTAAATAGAAATTTTAGTTCCTAGCTCCACCCGCTCTGTTAACAAGTGATTAACCTTAAGTGACCTCTTCTGTCTTATGAATGAGTCCTTAATTAATCAGTTCTTATTTCTGCCTGACTCAGAACAGAGAGAGCTGTGGTCTCTTTTGAAGTTTTAATATGCTGTAAAACAGAATGCAAGCAAAACACAAGGTAAAGAAAACAAACTACAGTATTCAAAATATAGAAAGGCAATACAGTAATACAAAAATAACAGCAAACTAACCTTTCCTTCACAGCAAAGTGTAGCAGAGTCTGGATGAGCCTTTCTGGTAAAGCTCTGAAATGTTTTAGTTTACTCCTTAAATAGAAATTTTAGTTCCTAGCTCTGTTAACAAGTGATTAACCTTAAGTGACCTCTTCTGTCTTATGAGTGAGTCCTTAATTAATCAGTTCTTATTTCTGCCTGACTCAGAACAGAGAGAGCTGTGGTCTCTTTTGAAGTTTTAATATGCTGTAAAACAGAATGCAAGCAAAACACAAGGTAAAGAAAACAAACTACAGTATTCAAAATATAGAAAGGCAATACAGTAATACAAAAATAACAGCAAACTAACCTTTCCTTCACAGCAAAGTGTAGCAGAGTCTGGATGAGCCTTTCTGGTAAAGCTCTGAAATGTTTTAGTTTACTCCTTAAATAGAAATTTTAGTTCCTAGCTCCCCCTCTGTTAACAAGTGATTAAACTTAAGTGACCTCTTCTGTCTTATGAATGAGTCCTTAATTAATCAGTTCTTATTTCTGCCTGACTCAGAACAGAGAGAGCTGTGGTCTCTTTTGAAGTTTTAATATGCTGTTAAAACAGAATGCAAGCAAAACACAAGATAAAGAAAACAAACTACAGTATTCAAAATATAGAAAGGCAATACAGTAATACAAAAAATAACAGCAAACTAACCTTTCCTTCACAGCAAAGTGTAGCAGAGTCTGGATGAGCCTTTCTGGTAAAGCCATGGCGGCACTTTGAAAAAGACACCCAGCACAAAAACTTTTTCGAAATAGCTATACTTTGACTGGATTATATGAAATAGTTGCACTTTGCACACAATGAACTCTTTGAAATACATGCACAGTAATAAGCAAACTGTAAGGACTTTTACACACTCTTGAGATACTTGAAAAAGTTTAGTTACACCCTTGATACAATACGAAGTTGTACTTCTGCCCAAATACAGCACTTTGCCAAAACACACACAGTCGCTTTGCTTTATTTCAGCTCAATGTGCCCTTTTTTCTTTTCTTATGTTTATTTTGCTTGTTTAAGCCCTTTTTTATGCCCAATGTGCCTCTCTTGTGCTCGCTTTACTCTAAACATTCCCAACTTTAAACACACTCATTTTTTTTTTGCTTTACTGTTAATTGCTTCATCAAATACTTTTATCTTAAACATTTTTAGTTAACAAACTTTTTTGTACTTTCCTCTTGCCTGGTAATGCGGTTTGTGCCCTTGCAATGCCCCTTTTTTCATATTTCGCATAGAGTAAATAATTCTTGTTATTTCTCATTACCTTTGATTCTTTTTTGGTTACATTTGTGCTCTTTTCTCTCAGTTTTACCTTCACTGTCGTCTTTGCATCTCATGGTTCTGAATATTCCTCTCCCTTCCATCCCAGTTCTGACACCATGTCGCTTTCATGTTAGGACATGAATAAACAAGTCTTCGTGGGTTCTGTTCAAGCAGCTTTATTTCATATAAACACATCACTGTAGAGACTTACTGGCTATAACTTGAGTAACTTATATACAAACTAATAACTGTGATCATGCACGCTTACTCTCTGGCTGCTTCTACAAAATGGCACAAGGGATTGCACGTGCCTGGAATTTATACGTGCACGTACAGCCTTCACATGCTTCTTAAAGATAAAGCACACAATTTATACTCATCTACGGAACTGTACTTTTCATCCTCACTCTTTATCCATGTCCCTTCAAACCCTTTATCCTCTGTTAGCCTCTTCTGTATACCCACTCAGCTAATCACACCCATGGATGTCCTCCAGTTTTTACCAACAGCTTGCTGTATGGATACAGTCCAGCCATGCAGGTCCTTTACTCTGCATCCTTCCCTTTTCTGTCTTACCTGGAGCTCAGTGGCTCACATATTTAGTTGCTCTACTTTTCTGTGCAACAGTTTAACCATGCATCCTGGGATACACATGTTCCCATAAGCTGATCACAGCCCTTCTGCACAGAGATCCATCATTTTCACTGCTGACCCACAGCTTGAGCTCCTAACTCACCTATGACCCTTCTCTTCCTTCTCCTCCAGACTGTATCACTCACAAACTGAACTGCCTCTGACTATGCATGCAGTCATGTTATTTGGCTTTTCTTTGTTGTGACCTTGTTCTGTAGGAACACAAGCCCATTTTGCAATTGGCTGCATCTGTTGGGTATAAAAAAATGCTGTTAGAAGGAGATCACACCTAAAACCTAACAGCATTACAGGAAGTGCTGTGTCTAGCTGCAGCAGAGATAGCAGGCAGAGACACTCAGCTTTTCCTTGCTCCTAGCTCAGGTGAAGTCACATGAGAGCTTTACAATGCTTCCATCAGCACAGTCTGAAGCTGTGTTAGTTATTGTTACTACAAATGCTGTCTAGCCCTGAGGAATTAGCAGTGTAAACTACACTTACATGATTTCATTCTGTGGTTTGTCTGGTTCATCTGTTAGGTAGCTGACTTGCACTCAGCCTCTCTTTTTTTTTTTCATTTGCTCACAACAATAATGCCATTAAGTTCCTGACTATTGTTATATGATGGCTCCCTGATTGCCTACTTCCTCGCTTTCTCTATGATCACTGTTTTCTTTAGCACAAATGATACTACAACTGCTCTGCAATCTGGGCACATTTCTGCATTCTACACACAAACTTTTCATGTGTAAACCTGGCATTTCTGCATTCAAGGCACTTTTTTGCACATAAATTCAAATGTGCAAATGCTTCTGGTTGCAGCCTTCTGTTTCAAACCCTGATGCAGCTAAACATCCATGGTACTGGGATTCCATTAGCACAGCTAGAAGCAGTACAACCCACACATTTTGCAAACCCTATTACAGACTAAATAATTTAGCAGTTAAATTGCTTTAATATGGTTGCAGTCCCTGTTAGTGGCTGCTGCATTATTCATCTGGTTTGCATATTTCAGCACTTACATTCATGTAGCCTTGGAGCCCCAACACACATGGCATAAAATATTCAATAATTCTTTACTTCATTAGTGAGTCATAATTATTCCAATTAATGACATTAGACTAATTGGCCTACAGTTTACTGTCTAATCACTGCACCCAGTTTTATCAAATAAATCACACCCACCTTTTTCCATGCATCTGTCTCCATGGTCCCTTCCAATAACTTCTTCATGAGACTGGTTAGAGGCACATTTCCTTGAGAATAATATAGTTTTAAAATCTGACATAACATTCATTGGTTTACATTGTGTTGCCAAGCCTGCATTTTAACATTTTATACAGGAACTTTTCTTGTGTGAACTGATATTATCAAGCTCTGATCTAGATAAAATATGTTCTTTGTGACTTTCCCTCCTTTTATGAAAGCCAGGAAAAATATCTATACATTACTGTTTCCTGCTGACTGTCCATTTTCATTTTAACAATAAAGCTGTTGGCATGCCTATATTGTTTTATTTTATTTTTGGTACAGGGGTGGCTCATGCTATAGGACTGCAGCCCCCCCCCCAGCTGTAGAAAGAAGAAAAAAAAAATAACAAATAAAAAAAAAAATAAAATTGCAAGTCCCGGAACTCCGCTCATGCATGCTTGGAGTTCTTGGAACTCACTGAACTCTAAACTGCTGTGTCGGCAGTCCAGATTGGGGGGGGCATCTCTGCCCTGCAGATGCCCAGAAGTCTATGCGGTGACAACCGCATAGAACGGAAGAAGTCTGGACTGCATCGTCTGCAGGCTGGAGCTTACTCTCATGGGGAAACCAGCCGGGAGGACAGTTGAGCCTACACTCTCGTGGGGAAACCAGCCGTTAGCTTGCGCAAGACTCGGGAAACACTGATACCACAGAAGAACTTGAATGAGACTGAGGATAACTGAATTCAGGTACTGCAGATGTGTATGTGTTAATCCTCATGTATATATATATGTATGTGCATCTGAATAATTGCATTGAACTATTTCAATGGTACAATACACATTTCAGTAGTGACAGACCCATTGCATTGCAAACCCCTTCTCCCAAACCGCAGCCAACTGCTGTGAAACCCTGACATTCCACATTTAGTCAATTAAAAGCTTCTTTCAATAGCATATTTTGCTTATTTGTGTGACTTGCACTAGAAAGGGATTATTTTATTTTTTTATTTTATTTTACATTTGTTGACCGGGCTAGTCTAGCTGGATGCATGTCCATTTTCAGTAGAGGCCCGAGGAGAAAAGCTCCACTAACAGAATAGTAAAATTAGTAAAAAAGAAAAAAGCAGTAAAAAACAATTCTAGTAGAACAGACAACAAAAATACATCAGGGGAAAATTCCTATACAAAGGTATTGCTAAAATGAGAGAGAAACACGTGTAGCATTGATATACACAAGACAGAATTTGTTAAGTCATTTACATAAGGGGGACTAACACTAATTATTTGAGACAAAGTGTTTTTTTTTTGAGTGATCGTCAACAGTAGAACAGCATAAATAGTTGGAGTTATACTCAAAAGAACAGATGTGAGACAACAGGCAATAAAAGTGTCAGTCAGGGTTAGTACAAGGGCACAGCCATTGGGAATTAAGGAAGGTTTTTAAATGCTTCTTGAAAAGGGGTGTGGAGGCCAGCGATGTAAGCTCGCTTGGAAGCTTATTCCAATTAGGACCAAAAGAGTTGGAGAACAAACAGTCCCCAGCTTTGTTGTGGGATTTATGGGAGGCCTTTAGGAGCTTGGCAGCTGAATGCAAGGAAGAGAGGTTTTTATAAGGGCTAATAAGAGTGCAGAGTATGGTAGTATTCATGGGGTGATAGAAGATTTTGTGGGTGATGCTAAGTTGCTGTAGCAACAGTTGATTTTGTAATTCCAGCCAACCAAGTTGTTTAAAATTTATGCAATGGTGGGTGCGAAAAAGAGCTCCTGTGGCAAATCTGGCAATGTTGTTGTATGAAGTTGCCAGTTTATTGACATTAGATTTAGAAAAGTTGGTAAAAATTGGTGAGGCGTAGAGAGCAGGTGTGTTTGTGCGATAGTAGCTCTAACTGATGCAGTGAGGAAGGGTTTAAGACTATATAGAGATCCAAGTTTTCTGTTGACTGACTTGATGGTTAAGTTAATATGAGAATCGAAGTTAAGATTATGATCTATTGTGACACCTAGAAGTTTGGTGGTAGAGTCAGGGGATATTATTGTGCCATTGTTAGATGCTATGTTGAAGTCTAAAGTAGAGGATTTCTGTGTAGGTGTGATAGTAACAATTTAGTTTTTTGGGGGTTAAGAAGGAGACAGTATTGATAGAACCAGTTTTCAGCTGCTGTAAATACTTTTTGGGTAGTAGTCTGTAGCTCAGCTGGGGATGGTGCTGAACATATCAGTGTTGAGTCATCTGCATATTGAATGCAGGTGGTTTGTGGAAGGGACATATTTAGATCATTATTTATTTATTTATTTATTTATTTGCAGTTGGTTTACCAGGATAGTCCATTGGGCCAATATGAACCCGTTTTCAATAGAGTCCTTGGGAGAAAAGCTCCAAAAACAAGCAACGTTACAATAGGTTTTAGATTATAATTTATACAAGTGTTACAGACTAGAGCAAAACATTACAAATAGTACAGACTAGTGAAGAGCATTACAGATGATACAGACTAGTAAAAAGGAACATTCCAATATAAATACTGAGAAGCCATTACATATTAGGAAGGTTGCACTTAAGAGGTACAATCTAATGCATTCTTTGCAAATAGCTTAGAAAGAACAAGGATGTATGAGTTAGGAGAGAAAGTAAAAGGAAACTGATAGTATAAAGAGGGGGAGAGAAAAGAAGATGGAAATTGCCAGTGTAAGTTATGTGGGGTGAGAGCAGGAGCATTCCCCACTGGGACACTAGAAGTGAGTGAAGAGATTTTTTGAAAATAAAGCAGTTAGAGGTGGTATGAATGGATGGTGGTAGAGAGTTCCAGAGATGTGCTAGACCATAAGATAGGAGATTTTTACCTGGGGGATGAGTTGGTTTGTACACTTCTAATAGGTGTTGGTTGTTAGACCTTAGTACTCTGTCAGGTAGGTGCATTTTAAAGGCAGATGAAAGGGAGGGACAGAGGGAGGGGTTGAAAATGAGTTTGTGTGCAAGAGTAAGTTGAGTATAGGTGAGATGATTGGGTAGTTCTAGCCATCTTAGTTTGTGGAGAGAAGAACAGTGGTGGGTGGAGGACTTATGGCTGGTAGCGAACTTGGGGATTTTGTTGTAGCAAGAGGAAAGTTGTGTTTTAAGGGAGGATTGTAGATTAGTTAGGAGTGGAGCTCCCTAGAGAAGGGGGGATAAGAAATGAGGTAGAGAGAGTGATTTTAGTGGAGGGTGTAAGATAATGATTTTGTCAGTAGAGCATGCCTAGTTTCTGATGGGTTTTTATAATATTTAGTTGGAGGTGGGAATTGAATTTAAGCTGACTGCCAATTTGGACCCCTAGTAACTTGGCCTCTGACACCAGTTCCAGAGATGTGTTGTTATGGCTAGTAATATAGAATGTGTTTGTATCGAAGGAGGTGACTTGAGGGAGTAAATACCATTAATTTGGTTTTAGAGGCATTAAGTGCTAGGTGATTTTTTTTCATCCATTGCTCCGTGGTTGAGAATCCATCTTGAGTAAGCTTTAGAAGTGTAGGGATGGATGTGGCAGAACAGATAATAGTTGAATCATCTGTGTATTGGATGATATTAGAGAAAGGGATAGAATTGCAAAAGTCATTTCTAAATATATTAAAGAGGAGGGGACCCAGTATGGAACCTTGGGGAACTCCAGTTGGGGTATTGAGGAACGAGGAGGTGGCCTTTTTCCATTTTACTGCTTGATATCTATTGGATAAGTAGCTGGAGAGCCAGTTCAGAGAAGAAGGTGATAGGTTAAGCTTAGAGAGTTTAGTTAGAAGTAGGTTGTGAAAGATAGTGTCAAAGGCCTTAGAGAGGTCAAGTAGTAGGGTAGAAACAATACGACCAGAGTCCCGGGCTTTATTTACAGTATCAAGGAAGGAGAGGAGGCTGTCATAGTGCTCTGACCTGGTCTGAATCCATGTTGTGTGGGAGTTGGTAGGTGATCGTCTAAGAGATGTGGTAGGAGTTGTAGTTGAATACACTTTTCTAGGAGTTTAGAGATGGGAGACAGGATAGCGATGGGACGGAAATTAGTAACATTGTTATTGTTGCCGCCTTTATGTAAAGGTATGATAAAGGCCTTTTTCCAAATTTGGGGTACTATGCTTTCTTGGATAGAGCGGTTGATTAGAATGCTAATGGGGTAGGCAATGGCTTCGGCAGCTATGCTAAGAAAGTGTGAAGGAATGTTATCTGGAGCATTAGAGCATGGCTTCAGTTTCTGAAGGAGTTTTGTATGGTAGATGTGGGTATAGGTTTTAATGAGAAAAGTGGGGAATGGGAAGAGGGGGTATTTGAGGGTGATGATGATGGAGATGAAATGAGAGTAGAAGTAGAAGTGTAGGGTAGAGAGTTAGTAGATGAGAATGGGAGTGAAGTAGAAGTGGAGGGTAGAGTGTTAGTAGAGGAGGATGGGGGTGAAGTGGAGAGTGTGGTGATGTTAGAGAATGATGAGGTTAGTTTGGAAATAGAATCAATGAAAAAAGAGTTAAATTGTGTAGCCAAATCTATATCGGGAGCATTAGGGTCTGGGGTGGGGTTGTCTGGTTTGCTGGGATTAAGGAGGGTGGAGATTCCTTTCCAGAATTTCTGAGGGTTTGTTTTATTATTGTTTTGGAGTATGGAGAAGTAATTTTGTCGATCAGTGATGATGAGCTTTTTGACTTTATTTCTAAGTGTTTTGTATTCATTGTGGGGGGGGGGGGTCCTATTTTTCTGGTAACGTGCCCAAACTTTATCTCTGTGTCGCATGGTTGCTAGTGTGTTTTTGGTTAGCCAAGGGGCAGTTTTGATTTTTATTCTTTTTGTCCTTAAGGGAGCATGGTAGTCTAGAAGGTTTAAGAAGGTTGAGTTGAAGTGGGCAACCGCATTGTCTAGAGATAGTGTTTTTAGAATGTTCTAATTTATTGCTTTTAGAGAGTTAGAAAGGGTAATTGGGTTAAAGTTTTTTTGGTTGCGAATAGTAATATAATTGTGAGTGCGGTGTAAGGGTAAGGGGAGTCGGTGTGTGAAGGTGGGTAAGTGGTCACTAAGGGGATCGGGAAGTGTACCACTGTCAGAGAAATAATGGGGAAGAGAGACTAAAATCCAGTCTAGAATACTACCACTAGAGAGGTTTTTTGAGGGGCTGGTTATAGAGTTGATTAGCTGTGAAAAATTGTAGAGGTTGATGTTAAGTGGGTTTCTGGGAGACTGAATGGAGGACCAACTGATATTCATGTCTACTAAGATTATTGTTTCATTGCTAATGTTGCTGGAGAGCCAGGAGAGGATGTCCTCAAGTGTAAATATTTTCACCTGGGGGAATGTAGAGGGAGGCTATACATATGTGCTTGTGTTTGTTAACTTGAAGTAGCGTTAGGAGTAATTCAGCGTTATTAAAGTGAGGAGTAGGTTTGTTATAGGAAGTAACTGACAAGGAGGAGGAGTATAGGAGAGCTACTCCTCCCCCTTTTTTGTGGGATCTGTCTTTTCTAATGATAGAATAGTTGGGTGGTATTATTTCAGAGTCTTTTATATGGGGTTTTAACCAAGTTTCAGAGATGGATAGGATATCAGGTTTATTACGTATAAGCCAGGCATGGAGGTTTGGGATTTTGTTAACTATACTTTGGGAGTTTAAAGAAGTAAGTAGTATGGACTTGTCTATAGTGGATGAGGTGGGGGGGCCAGGGTTAGGATGAATATCTCCTGATAATATAATAGTAATTAGATACAGGATTGGGTTAGAGAGGTAATTGGACTGTTTAGAATATAGATTGGGCTTGATTATGATTATGAAGGATTTGCTAGTTACTACGGGGGTAGAATGTTTATGAGGGGTAATAAGTTTATATGGAAAGAGTAGAAGGTTTTTTATAGGATATAGGTGGGGAGATATTGGGGTGTATGAGCATAAGAGAGGTGAGGTAAGATGGTTGGTTACATGGAAGGATTGTGAGTGGTAGGTATTAATGGGCTGGGTGAGGTAGTGAACATAGGATAAGTTGAGAAGTAGTAGTAAAATGGAGATGTATGAGGGTTTTGAAAGCATGATGAAATGGGGCTGCTAAGAGTTGGTATGTTGTTGCTGAGTTATTTGTAGGTGTGAGAGTGTTGTATGTACAGAGGAGCAGGTAAGTCCCTAATATTAGTAAGGGAGTGGAGAGTTGAGTGATGATTGATATGGGTGGGATTTGGGAGTGGGTGTTGACAGAGTAATGGAAACTAATTGGCTAGGTAGGGTATTCTAGGTGAGTTGAGTGATGGTTAATATGGGCGGGATAAGGGAATGGGTGTTGCCAGAGTAATGGAGAGTAATTGGTCAAGTAGGGTAGTGGGTGTGGTTATGAAGGAATAAAGGTAGAGGTGTTGGGGGCGGGTGTAATATGGGGGCAGGGTAGGGGAGTGGAGTGAGCCCGCAGGGCGAACGGAGCGGGTTGAGCCAAGGAAGGCAGGATAAGATCGAGAACCTATCAGTGGGGTGTTGATTGCAGAAGGGTAAGTACAGGGGACAAGGACATAGTAGGATAGAGTGGGCTATGACGTTTAAGAGAAGAGAGAGAAAAAATAGAAAAGTTAGAACTTAAACAGAATACAAGAAAGTAAGTGAAGTGGGAAGTCAAAAATAGTAGGGAGAGGGTGCCATCTAGTGGACAAATGCTGAAGTGCACCTGTGGCTCCACCAGGGCAATCCCTGGACTGGATTGGATTGAAGAGAGAAGGGAGCTAGTGTAAATCAGGGAGCTAGAAGAGGGGCAAGTATGGAGATACAGAATTAAGAAGAAGGGTTAGGCTGCTGGCTTTCCTGGCAAGGGAGCGTACTGAATCACCTAGCAAGGCTTTAGATAAATATAGTAGTACAAAGGATTAGCGGCAGTTGCACATACTTCCTTAGTTCCTTCTAGGAGAAGCTTGGTTCAATTCCCATAAAGGGGATGAGGCAGCAGAACTTGTTTTAATTGCTTGAACTTGAGTTAATTTTAGTTTAAGTCTAGGCGTCCACCCAGGCGTAGTCACAGAGGGTAATGCAGGGTAAGAAAGCTGGAGAACAGGAGAGAATGTTGAGAGAGAAATTGTACTTTAGTAAGCAATATAGAAACACATTAGCTCCCAGCAGCAGTAACATACAGGTATCAAGCATGTGTTAAAAATCAACAAATGTTCAGAACAGCACTAAGTTTGAAAATTAAAACCCTTTAGCTAATAGTTTGTTCCATTTGAATTGCAACTACAGAAATTACAACAGTAAAAATGTATGATTCTACTCGCATATCTGAGAGTACACTAGCAAAGAAAAGGTGTTACACACACTAAATGAACTACTAATTTAGGCAAATGAGTTATGCATAGCCCGCTAATATGCTTGTGTAATGTAAATCTTATCCTGAGTAAGCCAGAGGTAAGCTTTTGTTGGGACCTTCAGTTGTGACCATATGCAGAGCAGAAAACACTCGGAGAGTTTAATTCTGTATTTAGATAGACCACTACACTAACATTTAACACATTAGATAGACCACTACACTAACACTGATACATTTCTCCTAGTTAGGAAAGGTTAAGGTCTATAAGGAGCTTTAGAAGAAACAGGAGTGACTAACACATAATATGCAGTAAAACATTCAAAAAATCAATCAAATTCTACAAAATAGGCACTACAAAATAGGCTAGGTAATGTTTCAATACAGTTTGCCTGATAACAGCATCTAGTTAAGCACTTAGAGAGGATAGTACATTACTTTGTAGTACGCGTGCATAGGTTGGCGTTTTCAGAATACATTTGTCCAGCACACTCTTCGAACAACAGTTACTTGGCTTTAACAATGTACATTAAACCAGCACACCTATTGTCGCATCAAAATACATTAATGAAAAGACATTCCTAGTTTCACCCTTTTGTGATAAGGCAACTGCAATACAGGTTAACAATTAGTTAGCGTTTTTGATGTACATTTAACCAGCACACTTCTAATGCATCGGACAGCATTCAATGTAAAGGCATTGCTGTTTTCGCCCTTTCCTTTTAAAATAATGCGATGCAGGTATACAATAAAAGCAAAAGATCCAAAAAGCAAAAAAATTAAATTTACTGTAGGTGCAGACGCTAAAGCCAAGGATGCACAGCAGCCGAAAACGAGCGTAGTTTAAAGATGGCGCCCTAGGGTTGGGAGGTTTTATAAATTTAAGGAGGATGTTTGGGAAGAGGAGGGAGGAGCGGGGGTAGGTGTTAGCAGGTACAGACCGGAAGAACTGCAATTCTGCGGCAAGGTGGGGAGTTGACATACAAGTAGTATCTAATTAGATGGGTAGGTTCAGAAAATGAGAAGAGATCCAGAGAGTAAGGCTGGGTAGTGGAGGACAGAGATATCACGGGCTGAATTATAAAAGAGATACGAGGGAGAGTGAGAGAAGAGCAGTGCAGAGTGATGTGATAGCAGGAAATAAGAGCCAAGGAAGGCAGGATAAGATCGAGAACCTATCAGTGGGGTGTTGATTGCAGAAGGGTAAGTACAGGGGACAAGGATATAGTAGGATAGAGTGGGCTATGATGTTTAAGAGAAGAGAGAGAAAAAATAGAAAAGTTAGAACTTAAACAGAATACAAGAAAGTAAGTGAAGTATGAAATCAAAAATAGTGGGGATAGGTTGCCATCTAGTGGACGAATGCTGAAGTACACCTGTGGTTCCACCAGGGCAATCCCTGGATAGGATTGGATTGGATTGAGGAGAGAAGGGAGCTAGTGTAAATAAGGGAGCTAGAGGAGGGGCAAGTATGGAGATACAGAATTAAGAAGAACGGTTAGGCTGCTTGCTTTCCTGACAAGGGAGCGTACTGAATCACCTAGCAAGGCTTTAGATAAATATAGTAGTACAAAGGATTAGCGGCAGTTGCACATACTTCCTTAGTTCCTTCTAGGAGAAGCTTGGTTCAATTCCCATAAAGGGGATGAGGCAGCAGAGCTTGTTTTAATTGCTTGAGCAATTGCTTGAGTTAATTTTAGTTTAAGTCTAGGCGCCCACCCAGGCGTAGTCACAGAGGGTAATGCAGGGCAAGAAAGTTCCTTAGCTCCTTCTAGGAGAAGCTTGGTTCAATTCCCATAAAGGGGATGAGGCAGCAGAGCTTGTTTTAATTGCTTGAGCTTGAGTTAATTTTAGTTTAAGTCTAGGCATCCACCCAGGCATAGTCACAGAGGGTAATGCAGGGCAAGAAAGTTCCTTAGTTCCTTCTAGGAGAAGCTTGGTTCAATTCCCATAAAGGGGATGAGGCAGCAGAGCTTGTTTTAATTGCTTGAGCTTGAGTTAATTTTAGTTTAAGTCTAGGCGTCCACCCAGGCAAAGTCATAGAGGGTAATGCAGGGCAAGAAAGTGTAGGTGCATACACTAAAGCCAAGGACGCACAACAGCCGAGAACTAGTGTAGTTTAAAAATGTATGTAATGGTTAATGTAATTTTCTGGAAAATGTGAAAGATCTAAGAAGATGAAGTATATGAAATATCTCTACAAAGTGTTACTGACAATATCAGATCAAGGTATTGGATTTCTGTTTTTTGAGTAATCAGTACTACACATTTGACAGTGGTATTCTTTTTTAAGCATGAACTATTTCAAGGTTCTATACTTGCATATACATTAAAAACAAGCAAACAAAAAAGCATAGTCTATAAATTGAAAACCAAAACACAAGCCCATAACTATGAGGAAAAGACTGCACTGAAAGAACAGGAACTGAGCAGCTGTTCTGAACCTGACCAAATTCTCACAACTTAATTTTTATACAACTAATGATCTGTTAGAAGGCAAGGAAAATATAATTAGGCCACAGTGGTGCAGCGGTTAGCATTGTCACCTCACAGCAAGAGGTTCGCCCATTCGATTAGCAGACCAGAGTTCCGCTATGGTGACCCCTAACCGGGATAAACCAAAAAACATTATTTTATTTCATATCCCTTACTAAGTATGCACTGATACAACAAATTTCAACCTCATGCGTTTATGACTTGCCAATTTAAGTATATACATTTTTTAAGTTTGTTCCTGTCCATTTGCTTTGTAAACCAACTACTTTATTTATTTGATAACAACATAAGTTGGCTGGTCTCTTGGTAATGGCAACTGCATAAGTGGACTGGTATACACTCCACAGACTCCTTTCAGCCACAACTGTGTGTGTGTGTGTGTGTGTGTGTGTGTGTGTGTGTGTGTGTGGGTGTGGGTGTAAAATGCCCCAGTGGCTAGAGAGAACTCAGGATACATGGTGGTAGGCTTGAACCCTGTGTACCTTGGGTGCAGTTGGCAAGAGCCTGAATTCCCTACCCACCACCATTTGTAAAACATTTGCAGATTTTTGCCTCATATTTGTTTTGTTCTGTTCCTCATAAAATCTGTGGTTTCTGTATTTTTTTTCCTTACACAGTTAGTAGTGCAGTTGTAGCATTGTTGCCTGACAGCTAAAGGTTCTCTGGTTTGATTCTTGGCTGGGGTGCCTTCTGTGTGGAGTCTCTGTGTTTGTGTGGGTTTCCTCTGGGTGCTCTGGTGTCCTCCCATCTTACAAAGACATGTGTCTGGAGTGTTTCTCCCTGGGCCTCTGCTGAAAATTGGCTTTTGTTCCAAGTCAGACTTTCCTGGTGGCCTCTGCTAAAAATTGGCTTTTGTTCCAAGTCAGACTTTCCTGGTTAACAAATGTTAAAGAAATAAAAATGACAGGCATTTGAATTTCAGACTTCATATTCTTCAGAAAGTACACAGTAACACACAACCTTGTATTCTAGCAATTTTGTAAGTTTATAAGATGGATATTTGAAATTTGTCCCTATTTTTGGGACTGTATCCCCCCATTATTGGCTTCGTCCAGGTTTTTTTGTGCTAAGGTTGAGAGCTATGGTGAGAACTGAATTCACTGAATATGTTTCGGGGCTGTATTCCCCCACTACTGGCTACCTCCAGGTGTTTTTTGCTAAGAGGTTGAGGACTATGGTAAGAACTGAATCCAATGAATATGCTTGGGGGTTGTATTCCCCCATTATTGGCTGTGTTCAGGTGTTTTGTGCTAAGAGGTTGACAGCTATGGTGAGAACTGAATTCACTAAATGGTAGCCATTAAGTTTCAGTCTTCCTCTCTTTCACAAAACATCTTATTTTGCAAAGTGGTATGTTGCTCTGACTGTTTTGCACAGGGTACTGGGCTCAAGACTTGGCAGTGAAATGTATGGTGGTAACACAGCATTTTATTCTAGCAACTTTTCAACATTATACAAGCAATGTTTAAAATGCATCCCTGGTTTTGGGGCTTTTGCCCACCCCCAATAAATGTTGGCTTTTTCCAGATTTCTTGTGCTGCAAAGTTCAAAGATCCAGCTGAGTGTCAAGTAGATTTTACAAGGAGCTGAGAGCTGCAGGGGAACTAAAGTTTAGTGCTGCGTATGCTGAGTCTGCTTGCATTGTTAATAGCACAACAGGTAGTGTACTTGCTTCTGATGCAGAAGGCTGTGGGTTCTACTCCCACAGTAGGCAGATGCATTGCTGATACTGTACTGTGTTGTAAAGGGGGTGGATGGTGCAGTCCTTTTTGGAGAAAATACCTAGTAACTATGAACCTGTTATCAGTTTGCCATCCATTCCCTATCTCAATATTACTAGGAATTTATTCCTCAAGGGCAACAGGCACTTTATTTGTAGACGAAACAATGAAATATAAAGTTGTTTGCTAGCAGCAACCTCTTCAGTAGTTACAGATCTCTTTAGTGTGGAATTATTTAGATGACTTTTACTTCTTCAGAGATTATGCATACTTACTGACACTGGTGGACTGCAGAAGTTTGAGTAGACTTTTATGATGGAAATGTTCTGAACTGGGCAGTTTTGTCATTATTGGTGCATGCGTTTTGTTTCATTGTTTACTGGAAAAATGTTCAAAACAATACATTTAAAACACCCTATAACAACTGTACTGTATTGTACAAGAAATATAATTTAATACAATCAGGAAGGTGTGGTTTTGAGCATAGCACCACCCCTTTCTAGTTGGTCACACCCCTTCCCATTGGCCACACCCATTCCGCTGTCTCCTGCACCAGTCGCCACTGCAAATGGAAAAGCGCCCCTGCTAGAGCGACGCCCTAGGCAGCTGCCTAGTTGGCCTATGCCTAAGGCCGGCTATGTTACAAAGGTAGCATCTCCTTTCCTAAAACTGCAATAATACTTTCCTAGGTATGTACATCAGCTTCATTGCTTCCTCACACTAGCTCTGTTCTGTCCATCTCCCTTTGTATTTCCTTTCACAACATAAGTGCTATTATCCCTATTCATCTCTGATCTTCACTATGATTTCTTCTGAGAACCATAGTGGTTTCTTCTATACTACTGAAATGATTTTCTAAATCAGTGCTTGTACATTATTTTTTTCTGCAATTTTAAAACATTCTGTCCAAGACTGGTTGTTAACACTTCCCTAAGATTTACCTAACTATTTTGCCAAAGTCTGCCTTCTTGATGCTTACCACTCTCTTTCATATGACTCACTTATATAGATAAAATAGCTGTGAACCAAACAGCTTGGTCATCACTACTCACAAGGTGGATACTGGCTAACATCCAAGAGCCTCCTATATACCACAGTAAAAAAGTCCCTGGTACAGCAATTAGTTTTTTTCTTCTTCATTGGATGGATCTTTTCAACTTCTTTGAGGTCTTTTCCATGCAAGTATCAAGAATAATATTGCTTCTTTGAATATCTGCTCTCCTAGAGTGCCAGCTGACATATGATATTTAGATCTACCACAAGCAATGTAACTTTTAACTGCCATTCTAATGATATTTTCCATGACTGCCTTGCCCATTAACAACCATTATCAAGAAAGACCATAATGAACTCTAGTACAGATTATAACGCATTCTCTGCTGTTCAGTGCTACCAATGTTGGAGTTTCTTGTCTGTATGCCGCCATATTAAAAAAGCCTTTTTTTTGTCCTTGTTTACACAGCTGACATTCCTCAAGGTCACGCTTCCCCTCTCTCCTACATAGTACAAACCCTGATATTGTGACATTATGGTCACTCATATCTGTGTATTATTCTTTTCTGGCTGCCACTGCAGGACTGTGAATACTAACAGACTGGTCAGATTATTTCATCAGCTATGGTTATTGGTGCCCATTACAATCTATTTCCTAAGCCAACCATGTCCTTAGTGTGGCCCCATTCATATAAAGAAATATAACAAATGTAAAGTTATTCAGGAGGGAAGTTTCTCCATTCTGATACTCTCAACTTTGTGAAGACTACTGTGGCCATCTCCTCCCCATTTATGGACCTTCACTGGTAGAAATGGTGATTCTATAGGTGATGGGAGAGGCAGTCCCTGCCCCCACACTGTAGCCAGCTCTGCCCTGACTGGAGCAATATCCTCTCTCAGTTTGCAGAGAAGCCTGCTCACAGAAATAGAGTACAAATTCTAGAATACGTCTAGACTACATTAAACTTCCTTTCTTGTAGTTTTGTTAGCACATCTGCAATAATAATAATAATAATAATAATAATAATAATAATAATAAATATGCTTTAGTATTTCAGCCCAAATGAGAAAACTTTCATATGTGCTTAAATTTTATTGTGAATAAAGAACACTTTCTAACTTTGGTTTGTCTCTAGATTGTTTTTCTTTCTTTATAATATTTCGTCCTGTCTTCATGACAGTTTTCACTACAGTATAAAAGTAACACATTATAGTTCTACATAATAAAGTGCTTTACCTGGATGCTTTCCCAGTGACTTGCCTACATTCAGTGTGTTAGTTACCTCCAAAGAATTTTGATGATGCAGTCTTTGTCCTGTGGCTTTTTGATGCATCAGACATTGTCCCAACCAAGCACTGTTCCATTAATTTCTGTGTGCAAGTATGAATATTTTTTGTAACTACTCCACTGAGTGGTCCCAGTGGCCATTCTCATAAAAGTAAATAGCGTGCCACCTATTTATTAATGTGTGAAGACTTCAGTCAAAAAATCTGTGGCTTATCAAATGTGCCCAAATAATACACCTGACCTTAACCCCTAAGGACCTGCCTTCCCCCAACCCAAAATTTATCAAATGTCAGGCATTCCTAAACTCCACTGCTGACTCACACTGTGCAATGTTTTACATGGCCATACCATCTATTATATCAAGTACTTTATAAACATACATTTATTTTCATTACAGATTTTATATTGATAGTATTCCTTAAATTATGTGTTGAGTGTTAACATCCTGGACCATACTTTTACATTACACTCTAATACTTCTGCAGTCTGAGCATGCTTTTCCATTATACCCCCAAAACTTTCACATGTAGACTTAACATTTCTGCATTCTAGCACAACTCAAAAGTTCCAAAATTCACAAAAAACCAACAGGAGAGCAGGACCAAGATGCAAAATGGGTTTATTCGGGTTTATTCTCCTTCAGTTCTTCCGGTTCCGGCCATACCATTTTTACGTTTCCGTTGCCATAAGTAGACAGTATTCTTACTAAAGTCATTAATATCCCTGTTAAGCTTATACTTCTTTCTAGAAATAATTTCATTTTCAAACTTAGTAATCTCTGCATTAATGGCTCTCATTGTGACACGGAAAACTTCAACAGAGATTTCAGTTGCCAAACTCTCCTCCACCTCTGCAATTTTGAGTTGGACTATTCCCAGATTCTTTCGGTTGCGCTTAATAAGTATCTTAAGCCAACTCAAGGAACATAATAACGAGGCAGCCTTCCATTCCTCAAGAAAATCAGTTTCGTCATCATTAAATTTAGATGCAGGTAGTTTATCTACCCGAAGACCCCTAGGTGTAATTGACAAACTGACATATTTCTCTAGCAGGCGAGTGTCATAAAATAAATGACTATTATGCAGTATTAGATAATTTAGTGATGTACTGTATATCTTATTGCTTTTTGTAATTTTAAGCAACAATAGAATATATTTTAAAATATTGTTCATTGTTGTGTCTTATAAACCTTCTGTTTGGTCCCTTTAATTCTGTCTAATTCTGGATATATTGTGTGTTTATCCAATTAATTCATTAAGTGGATTTAATTAAATTTGTATAAAATGGTGCATGTGGTTTGGAAAGGGTTATTCCTTTGAAGGCTGTGGAAGCCGAGGTACCAGAATAAACCCGTTTTGCATCTTGGTCCTGCTCTCCTGTTGTTTTTTTGTGATTTCTGCATTCTACTCATATTTTGCATATGACTCCAAATGTGGAAATGTGTATCTGGATTAGACTAGAAAAGTACTCTATTAAAAATATGAAAAGAAACATTAAAATTAATTTTGCATCATTTAGTACTATTAAGATACCTACACAGAACCCTTGTGTACCAAACTGAATATAGTTATATCAGATTTAAGCTACTCAGATGTGTAGTTTTGGGAATATGTAAGCAAAAATGTTCCTATTCATTTTGGTGTCATTCCATTTCATGTACACCCCGTTTTTCTTAAACTAATTATTTGCCACATCTATTAAACCATTCCTCAATATGACTGAAAAAAACACAGTCATATCCTATGTTGTTTTTTTTTTTTTTGACATAGCTTCTTATTAAAGTGCTAAATATGGGACTTGACATGCAAGCTACAGGTGAATGCTAACAACCTTATTTATTTATTTTTGTTAAATGGGGAACAGCACAGATCCTCGTGGACCATTTCATGTCAACTTGGAGCGCGATAGAGAAAAAAATATTTAGGCTATAGCCTTAACCATCCATGCAAACTGCCAGAACAAATTACCCATTTACCTGATATAAACTTCACAGAAGCACCTGTGTGTAAATAAGCATGAACATATGGGAATAAATTAGAGTAAATTTTCATATCTATAGCCTGCTTATATTTGCAGAAAATAAGTTTAAAGCTTCTCTTTTTGGTATTTTCCTTTCTATACTACATGCACATTTTTCTCATTTTTAAGAATCACATTTCTCAAAACAAGTCAGAACAAAAAAAGCATACATACTCAAGGTGTCGGGAAAAAAAAACATTGAAAGCAGATGTTATAGGACACACGGTACTTCTTTAGTTTCACTCACCGCACTTTTCCACAGCCTAGTTCGATCTTCAACTGTCCACTATATTCATGCAACAATGCAAACAGAAAATACAAATACAACACACTATCACAGCACATATATTTGAGGACATTTTTAATAAATAGTGTGGCAAAAAATTATGCTTCTGAATATCTGATCCTCAGTATGCAAATTTATGGCTAAAAATAAGTTGTTTCTTACATGAATGTAATGAAAACATTAATCTGGTGAATTGTTCCCTCAGCACACTTTCACTATGGAAACATATTTGTCATTGTAACTAAATTAAACAAGACTTTATTTGATACTTTCAGTCCTTATATAGTCACCCAAATAATTTCTTGTTTATTTTTCTGTGGTGGGGAAAGCAAGTCCTGCAAGTTTTCCATGATTCGATGAACAAACTTCCAGTAGCACCAATGTCAAATGCCAAGGAACGAATGTAACTGAAAAGTCAGAGTGGTGGGCACATTTGGAAGATTTAAAGCATTGTCTGCCTTCAATTAAACTCAGTAATCCTGAGTGTTTGAAAAGGGTAATGTAGACATGAGCCATTGCATTCTCTTTCATTGTTTCAGCGAGTCCAGAAAAGCAAGAAGTCCAGTTTACGGCCCATGCTCATTAGTTTAGCTTCACAATTTACCATCATACAAACCATTACTATGACTCCAGTATCAACAAAGTTTCTCATAGTTTACTCTTCAGTAAAAGACAAAAAAAATGTTAATAGATACAATGGTTTAAAAATAAAAGTTTAGTGATTGTGCTTTTAAAACCAAAGAGAAGAAACACAGTGCATTACAAAAAACAAGAAATCAAATACATTTTCCCTAAGTGGCACTTCTTTGGGGTAGTATGACATACTAAAAATAAGGGTAAACATAGGATTTGTGCCTGTCAGGCTTCAGGTAGACATGTTTTTTTTTTTAGTTTTAATTAAAAAAAAAACTACATTTGTTTCTGGTGAGTGTAACAGGAAGTCGTCATTCTGGGTTAAGCCAGTAACAGAAGACTGACTTGCCAGACCCACTGCTCACCCCTAGCCTTACAGCATTAACGATAGAAACAAGGAAGACAAGTTAATGTACCAGGAGCACTGACCATAATCAAGGTAAAACAACATATGGTATTTACACAATTGGCCACCCCAATCTGCTTGTAGCTAAAGTAAACATTTTGCAATGGTCTGTTCAGGTGCCTGATGGGCAGAGCATCTCACAACAGAAGATGCTATCACCTATTCACCATGGCAGTGCTTAGAAACAGACCCTTGTATACATTTTACTACCTGAAAATGGGTAATAACAATCCAGTCATAAATTAAAACAACACATTAAAAAGTGGTCAGTTGGCATGATTAAAAAAATTACATTTTACACAATCTGATTGCACTGAACATTATTTCTGGCATCAATTATCAGGCTAGAGGCAAGGAACCATTCACAGTTCCTCTGGTCAGCTCTTTTTAGGCAGGTTTTCTTCAATGTCTTTCCTCCTTTCTTCTTCAGCTTGCAGTTTCCTACAAAAAAGAGAGATAAAAGCTAACTAAATAGTAGCTCCTGCTTTTATGCCTACACTATATCAAAATCTCACATAACACATATGCAACATTTTTGACCAGTTTCGGCCGATATTACTTGTTTTGGACAAATACTTCACAATTCAAATAAAATACATCATTTAACTATAATATTAAACATTTTATTTAAAATAATTTATTTCGCTGTAAACACAGGGGAGTTCCAGGTAAGAATGCTTGCCAGCTTTGGAAGAAGCACTAGCTTACTGAGGCAAAACTCTGTTAAATTTAACCAACCTGTTTGACAAGTCATAGAAACAGCAGCCAAGGACTAAGCAATGGATGCACTTTACTAGCAGATTAGCATGCCCAGTCCAAGGGCCTGCTATTGTGTTAGTATGGCCAGTCGAAGGGCCTGCTACTTTGTTAGCATGCTCAGGTGAAGGGCCATCTATTGTGTTAGCATGCCCAGGCAAAAGGCCTGCTATTGTGTTAGCATGTCCAGGCGAAGGGCCTGCTATTGTGTTAGCATACCCAGTCCAAGTCCTGCTACTGTGTTAGCATGCCCAGTCCAAGGGCCTGCTACTGTGTTAGTATGTCCAGTCCAAGGGCCTGCTACTGTGTTAGCATCCAAATTCCTAGGGCCTGCTACTGTGCTAGCATCCCCAGTCCAAGGGCCTGTTACTGTGTCAGCATGCCCAGTCCAAGGGCCTGCTATTGTGTTAGCATGCTCAGTCCAAGGGCCTGCTATTGTGTTAGCATGCACATTCCAAGGGCCTGCTATTGTGTTAGCATGCCCAGTCCAAGGGCCTGCTATTGTGTTAGCATGCTCAGTCCAAGGGCCTGCTATTGTGTTAGCATGCACATTCCAAGGGCCTGCTATTGTGTTAGCATGCACAGTTCAAGGGCCTGCTATTTTGTTAGCATGGCCAGTCCAAGGGCATGTTAGCACATTAGCATGCCCTTGGACTGGTAATTACCTGTAAGGAAATGAGTCATGAAGGCACTGAAAAGGTGACCAGATGAGAAAATATTCTGTAGGGAATAATTCATATTCAAGAATTTGTTGGTCTTGAGTTGGCCTTTCAACCAAAGATGTTGACTTCACATAGATCTGAGCAAAGGAATCATTAAGCACTGAAAGGGTACAATGCAAGTGATTATGTCAGTTTGAATTTGTCTTGAAAAGCATCAACCCCATTTATTTAGTTTTAAGTATGCCCAGTAAATCTTAAGGTCAAGTAAAAAAAAAATGTAAGGATCAAACTATGAAGCACAACAGAGAAATACAAGCTTAGCAGTATAAAGAGTAAAGCAAAATGGGTCCCCTTTGAAACATTTATAACCCATAACATCTAATTTCATAACACTGAAACCAGAACATCTAAAACCCAAAACATATAAAACCCATAACACTGAATTTCATAACATCTAACAGTACAAATCACATGAAAATAACACCCCCTCCACATATAACGACATATAATGACACCAAACTACAAAACACACTTTTTACTACGTTTCTGTAGAGGGGCTTGATACAGTGAGGTTAGGAAATTAAATTTTTCCCACTGTAGTGCGATCTTGGAGTTAGTATATTTAATTTTCGGGGGTGTGGGGGGTGCAGGGGGGCTTGGCCCCCCTGCAGAAACATAGTAAAAAGTGTGTTTGGTAGTTTGGTGTCATTATATGTGGAGGGGATGTTATTTTTTTTGTGATTTGTAGTCTTAGATGTTATGAAATTCGATGTTATGGGTTTTAGATGATCTGGTCTCAATGTTTTGAAATTAGATGTTAAGGGATTTAGATGTTTCAAAGTAGACCCAATCAAAACCAATCTAAGACAAGACTGTTTTCAATTAAAATGACAGACATTGATACTCTGTTCAAAAGCTTTTTGGCATGTCTGAATTCCCAACAATTTGACTATTAGTAGATCTGATGCAGTGTCTCTACTCTGTTCTATGTGAAATGTAAAACAGTTCTGATAGACTAGAACTACAAAAGTTGAGTCACATTATATTTGGGAATTTGTTGTCTGTAGGTACATTTGTTAGTTAACTTTTCTGAAGATGTCATGGGCGACGGAACAAGAAAATCCAACAAATCCAAATTAAGATATCAGAACTCAGTTAAATAATTAAATCTTAATACTATTAAAAATAATATCAAAAATAGATTCCCAGATGGATACATGTTGCTCTGGAAGTCACCCAAAGAGAACCAAAGGACAAATAGGAAATGAAGATAACATGAGCTGCTCCCACTTTCTAGCCATGCACCAACAAATGTCTTAGGCTAGGTGACAGTGGCCTGTGCTGGGCAAATGCTTTTCAAATCACACCACAAGGAAATGTCCACTCAAGTTAATTTCGATAGGTAAGAAATTATCAAACACCAGTAACGTGTACGTAAACATCTTGACCTGCAGGTTTAAACAGCAATCCTGCTTTCTTGTGCAATGTGCTTACAAAACATGTATCCTATAAAAATGATAACTGTATTTTTTATAGAAACAGACAAGTAATATGCAAGCATAAACACCGCCACAAAAAGAGGTGAAAAAATGTACTTCATTACAATGTCAGCAAACATTTGCTAGTACTAACTATACAGTGTAAAAACAGTCTCAAAAATTCTTCAAAAGTACCACTTTCAGTACTTCCAGCAGCCTGCTATACTTTGAGACCTAGTCACTCATTACCTCTCCAGTGCTGAGGTCATACACTCTTACCTCCAATTCATCTTCATCTTCCTCCTGTTCATATGTTCCCAGTACTTGCATCTCTGCAGCATTTCTTCGCCCTGCTTGGACTTGGTCTTCCCTTCGCCTGCCACCTGATCCCCTTGATGACATAGAGCTGGACGAACTGGGATCTCTGGGACTATGTGATGTAGGGAACGTTGGTCTGCTATATGGCAAGATATCTTCTGCACCTTAAAACAGAGTGCCAAAATAAAGAAATCAGTAAAGCAACTAGTACTAGTAAACAAATATCAATATTTTTGCAGTATAAAACTACAAAATCTCAATGTTTTTAGGCTTACTGTAGTATTATAGGTTCATAGATTAGTAGTAAGCTAACTGCTCTTGCGAGTCATTTTAAGCCTAGTCAATTATCCCTTGTGAGATTTATACCCTGCACCTTCTGTTTGTAAGGCAAACACCTTAACCATTAGGCCACCCTCATTCCTAGCAAATTTTGTCTGACTTTTACAAAACTGGAGAGCTATTCCATACAATTCTTCTAGTACAATCTCTAGTCTGACTGCAGTAATTTTATCAGTTCAGCATAAGCTACCACTTAAGATATTAAGCAGTCAAACATAACGTATACATAATGTCTCACAGTTGCAGTGTAGCACAAATTTAGATCAAATTAATGTCTATTTTTTTGAAAAAAATTGGAAAAATAAGCTGCTACTGCTAGTAATTCCCAGAAGAAATGATTACTAGTAGTATCAACAGAGATCAATTGGTACTTACTACAGAGACACAAGATAGTATAACTTAAAATTGATAACCTGAATGTGAAATACAGCAGTAAACAGCACCTGTGCCTCAACACTTGATATTGAAGAACTCACTGCTGTTCATCGCCTTTCAGAGTTAACCTTTCTTTACAGAAGAAGCCCTACCTGACAAACAAAGGTTGCTGTGGCCTTGATGTACTTTACAGACATCCTTTAATGACAAAGAAGCTGCTACAATGGACAGTGTCTACGACTGCAATGAGATGATGGTTGTGTGAGTATTTCAGCCATCAGAACTTAACCATAAATAAGGAATGTTTCCACATTTTCAGTGCTCTTAACTGCTTCCAATATGACAGTGAAAGAATGTTCAAAGAACAGTGTGTGTGTGTGTGTGTGTGTGTGTGTGTGTCTACTGTTGTGTATTATCACACCACAGTATATCAAAGTAGGATGCTACAACATGCAAACTCATTCTCAAAAGTATTTGTCTTAGCAAGAAGCTGCATATCACGCTGTATGGAACTACACTTTTCTTGGGACTATATTAGAAGCACGAAAATGCTTCTGATCGAATACGGAAAAAGCGACACATATTAATTGAATTGCATTTAAACGATTCGATGAATATGTCATAGGGCAAGGAGATAGTTGGCCTACTTCTCGGAGTTGCCTTTTCCTTCCATATAGTGCAATCTCAAACTCTGTATATTTAGTTAGGGGTGTGTGGGGGGCACAGCCCCCCCAACCCATTTATATTAAATTATATTTTTTTAGCGAATGGCCACATACGTTTTTTCCCTAGGGAAAAATTTGCTAACGTGGCCGTTTGCTATTGTTAGGTTTTGTGCATTATGTGTCGACTTTTATGTAGTTGCACATATTTCAGTCTTATAATATAGACCCCTTTTTTTCAGTAACAGGTGGTGGATGCAAACCCAGGTCTACATGCCAGGAACACATTGTACTATATGAGGCATGAGACTTAGAAGGGAATGAACACTGGATCTGTAGACTACAGTTACAGACAGGAGAAGGCCAGAATGATACCACAGTACAAGGACATGACTGACTGACTTCAACAACTGGCTAAGCTTCTGGTGTCATTCTAAGGGGATCCAGTATCTGTCTGCCTGGGATGACATGATCATCAGATCACGATGCTTTGCCAGAGATGGCCTGCACCTGTCGCCCTTGGGATTCCGGATACTGGCTAAGGCTCTTGCCACCCCTATAGTGCCTTTTTTAGGCAAGGTTCAAATGACAAATTCATCACCATAACAGGTACAAGTAAGCAAAATCTGAGGGTAATGCTTACTCAATGCTAGAAGTCTAAACCTCAAAATGCATTCACTTGAGGCACTCCTTAAAATGGAGAACATTGACATCTGTGCAGTGACAGACACCTGGTTCAAGGCTACAGAGAGCACCCCTGCATTACCAGGCTATAATTCATACCACACCTTTTGGCCACCTAGCCTGGACTGAAACACTAAAGGTGGAGGTGTGTCCATATTCATTAAGGATATCCACACCTCCAGGCTAGTTGCTCAGCATAATGCATCCGAGATTATCCAAGTGCAACTAACTCTGGGCAAGACCGCAATCCAAATTGTAGCTTGTTACAGATCCCCCACCATGCCCCAGGATTCCCACTCGTCATTTCTTGATGCACTGGAAAATATTACAGTACAACCCAACACCCTAATAATGGGCGATTTCAAAACTAGCCCACTATTAACTGGGAAAACTACTCATGTACCAACTGCTTTGCTCAACGTTTTCTGGAATTCATAAATTCCAATGCCTTGGATCAACTTATCCACACCCTCACCAGGGGCAGCAATATCCTAGACCTGGTACTTGCCAACATGGGCAACCGGCATTCCACACCAGAGGTCAATTTCTCATTGGTCAGATCCAACCACAAGCTAATCACCCTAGACATCCACATCCCGCCCCCACCCCCCATTAAGGGAAACAACCATAAAAAATTTCTCCAAAGCCAACTTTACTCTTCTTAAGACAGAAGTGGCAAACTTCAGGACACCCATGCAGATGGACAATAGAGGTACGACTGCTGAATCTTACACAAATGCACTTTATAAGCACTTACACAAGTGCACGGATCGTGCTATCCCTAACAGAACCAAGATGCTATCCTCCAAAAAAAAGGAAGCCAATCTGGTGGTCCCCTGCCATAAACAAACTTTACAACAGAAGAAAGAAACTGTTGCAAAAAAAGAGTAAAATCCCATGACTGGAAGAACTCCCAGGTCAGCCTCAGTAAGAAGCTGAGATCCCTCATAAAATCCTCCAAAGCTAGTTATGAAAACAAAATCGCCACTGATTCTAAAGATAACCACAAAGCATTCTATAGCTATGTCAAGAATCTCAATGGCAACACTCAGTTCTACTCTGAGTTACAGCACAATGGCACTAAATATATAAAACCAACTGATATTGCCAACATCCTGGCAGATAGGTTCAGTGCTAACTTTAACCCCACCCCCACCCCTTAAAGGGCCTATCTCTATACTGGAAGAATGCAAAGTTCCTGTAATCACAGCTGCACAGGTAAAACCCACACACTCCAAAGCCAAGAACACAGCACCCATGGAACCTGACAACATCCCAGGCTGCATTCTACATGAACTACAGAATGAACTGGCACTCAACCTAAGCACCATGTTCACTCATAGCCTCACCTCAGGCTTTGTGCCCACTGAATGGCGCACAGCGACGGTTATCCCACTCCACAAAGGAGGAGCCACCATGGACCTCGGGAACTACCGCCCCATTAGCCTAACAAGCCTGGTCTGCAAGGCCATGGAACGTATCATCATGGAACTTATAAACAAAGACATTGGTAATCTCCAAACTCTGGACTCCACCCAGTTCCGGTTTGTAAAAGGCAGATCATGTCTCCTAAACCTGATTGACTTCTTTGAAGCAGTCACCAAAGCCGTAGACGAGGGTAAGGTGGTTCACACAGCCTATCTAGATCTCGCCAAGGCTTTTGACACCATCCCCACTCTGGAATTATAGATAAACTCACTAAACTAGGTATAAATCCCTACGTCACAAGATGGGTTGCCAACTGGCTCACTGGCAGAACCTACACTGTGAAAGTAGCAGACTCCAAATCTGACTTCAGACCAGTGACAAGTGGAGTACCTCAGGGTTCAGTCCTGGGTCCTCTCATGTTTGGTATCTACTTTTCTGAAGTACAGGCTAACACAGAAGGTCTTTGGCTAACGAAGTTCTCAGATGACTGCAAACTAGGAGCCATAACTGAAACTCCTAATGATGTGGACATCCTACAAAACGGCCTCATTGAGACAGATGCCTGATTTCAAAGCCATGGCCTCAAGCTCAATGCCAAAAAGTGCACTGTCATCCCCTTTGGTAAAAACTCTGTACCCATGAGCTACCCCATAGGTGGTAGTCTACTTAATACCGAAAGTGTGATAAGAGACCTTGAGACACAGGTGGACAGTAGTCTCTCCTTTGATAATCACATCGCCACAGTAGTCGGGAAATCCTTGTATGTTGCACACCTCATCACAAAAGGATTCTCATCCAGGAAAAAAGAGGTCATTGTTCCCCTGTACTCGTCACTCATTAGACCCATTACAGAGTACAACGCCCCTTTTGGTATGTACCTCACAAGACATCTACAACAACTGGAAAGGCCACTGAAATACCTCACAAAAAGGATTACTGGTCTCAAACAGATGCCCTATGCAGACCGTCTCAAAAAAAAATCCAGCATTACTCCGTCGCATATCACCTACTCAGAGGTGACCTCTGCATAACATACAAAGCTATGTCAAACTCAGAGCTGTTGGACATGCTCTACTTAAAGAAATCCCAATCCCTCCGAGCTACATGCTCTAGGGACCTAAACCTTGTCACCACAATAAACAGAACATGCTGGAGGAATAGATTCCTGTCCCAGAGACTTCCCATACTCTGGAACAAACTACCTATCCATATCAAACAAAGCTCCTCATTAGCACTCTTCAAGAATAATCTTGATGACTGGATGGGAAATAGGAAATTCACCCTGGGGAACACCTCTGTGGCTCTGCTCGACAGGGGCACAGGAAAATAATTTTCTTGGGTGGCGAAAGCCAGGGTACCTATTTGGCTAGGCTTGTATATACCCTAGGGCCAATAACCTAGTACCTACCTATGAACCTATGAAGTGAAATGTTTGCTTATTTATTTGCAGACTGATGACTGCATAGGTAGAGGATCACAGCCAGGAGCCCCCCCCCTTTCAGGCTAGAGTCAGTAGCTGACTCCTCTCCATGACAGGACTCAACATTTCACAATCATGTCACTGATCGGACAGGGAAATAGTAAACAATATTAACAAAATTATGTACATATTTGGCATAATTTCTGATTGAGGCAGAGCCAGGAAGCACTAGGAATGCATTAATAATACCTTCAAATGATATGTGTGTGTGTGTGTGTGTGTGTGTGTGTGTGTGTGTTAGAGGTGGTAAGTTATACTCAAAAGCAGTACAGTCTGTATAGACTTGTCTGAATAACTGCCCTTCAAAATTCCATGAATTCTAAATGCATACTGGGGAACTGCTGCAGAGGTTATTGTCCAATGACGAAGAACAACTCAGAAAAGACAATGCACTAGTCCTGGCGACAGTACAGAAAGAAATAAAGCTAGATGAGAAAAAGGTGTTAGAGATCACAAAGCAATAAGTAAATTTACAGTCCATGCCTTGCAATATATAACAAGTCTGCCCCTGGTTAAATGCATATTAAACTCAAGCTCTTAATAATGTCCTCCTATTCTATCCCTAGTCAGAAGCACATTAACAGGCAGTGAACCCTACAGTACTTTAAAAAACAGACACCAAAGAATATACGCAAATTCTTTTACAATCATACAGGTCAACATATAGTCTTAAACGAAATATACTGATCAAAGATTTCATATCTGTCATGAACAGTAGATCAGAATAAGAATGCTATGATAATGGCAATTAAATATTTTATTAATCAGAAAGAGAGAGAGCCATCTTAATGTGAGCAGTTGTGTGCATTTCAAAAAAAAAAAAAAAGCAAGCTAACTCATATTTCAGGATAAAGTATTTTCTAATTTTACTTTTAACACTCTAGAAAACTAGAATACTCTGAAACAACAGAAGGAATTAGCATTCTGCAGCAATGTGCATTTTTCTTAACAGTGCAATTTGTTTTTTTTATTTCATTTGCAGCACAAACTCTCCCTCATGAGCATCTAGAAAAGTGTCAACTCTAAAACTCAGCAAAGATATGGTAAGCTTAGGTCAAAATTTGCTGGCATCACTGTGTCTGGTATTCAAATACTCTTTCTCTAAATAAAGGACATATTGGGAATATATAGGAAATTATTGCTACCCTATCTCAATCATGTAAAATTCTTGAAAAGTGCATTCAATCCCAGCTCTCCCAATGTCTCACTAAAAATAACCTCCTTTCCCCCAACAACATGGCTTCCACATCCATCATAGCTCTACTACACTCTACATTTCAATAGTACTGTAAATATTCATTGGAATGAAGGTTAGTATCTGCCCACTTTCTAGACCTTTCCAAAGTTTTCGATACAGTCTCGTACCCTCCATCCTCCTACAAAAACCCTCAGCTCTAGGATTTGATGAAACATCTACTTCACAGTTTAACAGGGATCTGGCTAACAGATCACAGGCCATAAAATGGCTCAAGCCTTCTCCCCTTGCCTCCCAGTTTCCACAGGCATCCACCAAGGGTCCATTCTTGACCTATACTTTTCAACATCTTCATTAATAACCAACCAGATACCTCCAAATCAGCCCCAAAAATTCAGTATGCCAATGACTCCACTATCATATTTAGCGAACAAAACCTTAACAACCTGCAACAAATCACTCAAAAATCCTTCTCTTCCACTGGTCTGGATAACTCCCCAAAACAAACTTATTCTCTTTAACCCAAGATAGTTCTCAGCCCTCCTTTGATATTCTCTCAGTAAATAACACTAAAACAAAAATTCTTCCACTTACTAAGCTGCTTAGCATCTGCACTGACAATAGCTTAAAATGTGATTACCACATCCAGCATACAGTAAAGAAAATTCCCAGAAATTATTTCCCTATATAGAGTCAAAAATCTCCTCACTGACCAAATGCCCCCCCCCCCCATTTTTGCCAGCTTGCAAGTCTCTCAGTTCACAAAGATTGAATAATGCTATCACAAAGTATCAAAATATGCAGGAAATCACCTACAAAAATCACACCACTGACAAAGGACTAAACTGGCTCCAACTACCCCATTTACTATCTTACTCCCAACTTGGGACTACTCATAACCTCATCTATAAATCTATAAACATTTCATCTTTGTCAACTCTAATCCAACCATTCAAACCAAACAGACCCATTACACTCACCCCAAATGCTGCTACTCCACATCACAAAATCCAATAACACAGCCGGTGACAGTCTATTCTAAACTATATTACCAAAGCATGGAACACCATACCTCTCTCTGTAAAAACAGAACATCTCAAACATTTTAAACAGAAGCTAAAGTCACATGTGCAGAATCTTTGGCTATGGCCCTGCACTAACCCTGGGTTAAGTACCGCTAGACTAAACCATAATTCCATACTTTTCCTACCCTTCAACTCCTTCCCTTGCCTTTTCACCATCCTTCTCTCTACTCTCACACACTTGCCATAGCTCACTACTACCCCCTCACTTCATCCTTCTTACATTCACCTACAGAATCTTTTTTCCTCTCCTTCTGTTCTTTCTTTACACTTTCAATCACTTCTAGTCCCTCTCCTTCATTGACCAGTCTTTATTCTAGTACACTAGCTGCTGACTAGCCAAAAAATAAATCAAAAAAGGGCTTTGCTTTTCTGCAACTTTATGTCTATTTTATGTCTTTATTAAGAAACAGCTTACTGAAGTATACAATACTTCTATCTACTGAAATGTATGTTTTTATACAGAAAATGCTGCTGTTCCACTGAAATTTGTCTGTATATTGAATTATGCTCATCATCTTCCTTTCCTCAAAATAATAATTTGTATCCGTGCCTTATTGTACTACCTGCAATGACTCTATCACTATGCAGACATTTCAAAATACTGCTGAATTACTCTTCTTTAACATGTATAAACCCTTACAAAACCTCTTTATTCACTAGACTATGCATACGTTAGTAAAATGCTGTTTTTCTTTTCCACACTATGTAAAAATCTTTATTTAATATTTATCATTTGGAGCTTTTCTCCCTGGGTCTCTGCTGAAAAGGGGACTTTGTGCTGAGCTGAACTTTCCTGGTCAACAAATGCAATAAAGGACTAACTAATCTGACAACACCATTACGCCATACTTACCTTTTCCACATAATGATAAAACTACTTTAGTATTTTCCACACGCATCACAATAAACCACATTACCTTGTTGAGTTCGAGTCCTTCCAGGTGCACCTTCTCGTTTTGTTGATTTTGTTCCTCGTACCTTTCCTTCCCCTTGTCGCTCCTGGGAATCTTTGCGTTCTGACGAGCTGTTCCGTCCATCTGAGTGCTGCCTGGTATCTGCTGCCTCCCTACCCATGTAGCAAGCCCCTTTCTTTTCTGCCGAACGGTCTGCTCTCTGGTCTGTTAAAGGCAGCCTGGTTGACATTAGTGACCGGGACTCAAGCTGCGACTTTGAGTGAACTGTTGGGGACTTTACAGCAGGTGGTGGCAATGGTGGGGGAGGAAGATCTGTTAAACAGAATGACTTTCTCATAAATACAGTACAAGTAAACCAAAGTAAAATGTGCATAAGTTAAAGAACACCAGTTTTCATAAACGCATACTTCAGATTACTACCACTATAGCAACAATTATGAACAAACATCTCATTCACATCATCAGAGCTCATAACACAGTATTTAAACCCCATTAAATGTCACAGCTGTGTGCATCTTACTGATATACTAAACAAGATCCATTTGGTTTACTGACTATTCCACCACTGCTTCACTCAGTTCACCATCATCAAGCTTCAGTGACAGACTCAATTCCCTTAAACAATGCCACTAAAAGTTTTCCTTGTCAATGACTTCTGTAAAGTATCCCGCTGTGGATTCAACCAATCCACTCCCCCTACTATGCACTGAAACGTAGCTACTACTGGTCATGTTGGGGGTTCTCTCTGTCCACAGGGCTTCATATTGCTATCATTTCTGTCTGGAAGATTTTTCTCAGACATAAAAGTGGAAATGAGTTTTGCAGCTCGTGATGGTCCTGCCTTTTAACACCACTGGGTGTGCAGTAATTTATGTACCATGCCTGACCCTTTGTGCCTTACTGCATAGATACAGGTATATAACTGGCTTCAGAGAAAACTGTTATTCAACATTATTATTACTGTATACATACATACATACATACATACATTGGCTTTAGATGAAACTGTCATTCAAGCAAAAGGCAGAAACCTGCCTCACACACACACGAGAATGGTAGCTAGATATGTATTTATGTAAACAATTCTCACAAGATCATTCAAAAACACTGAGACAGTAAAAATTCCAGAAAGAATGGCTTTAACATGGTTCCTGCACTGGGCGGGGAGGGGGGGATGACCATATATAGCAGCAGATTCTGTTGTTGAATGTTCACTGTGTCATTAAAATTAATGCAGGTCCTTTCTGCCAACCATTCACTTTATCAAACTACCAACTAGCTGAATGTCCATGCTGCCAAAAAAAAGAGTATGAGACGGAGGAGAGTGTGTGTGCCTGTTTAATGGGTTATTGTTAGGTAAAGGGATAGCTTTAATGCTGTATTTTGGAGGGTCTGTGCATGTGTTGTGCATGCGAGTATTGGCTATTTAGGTTAGAGATGGGGACAGTTGTAGTGTAGTGTAGCGTGTGTGTGTGTGTGTGTGTGTGTGTGTGTGTGTGTTCTGCTTCTGAGTGTCTTGCTTAGTGGTACTGTTAGAGAAAAGGTTTTTCTTAATGTAATATCCAGGATTATGTTGGGAAAAGGACAGGGCTAGGGTTACCACACATGATTAAGGCAATTCTCATCCTTGTGTCATTTTTGATGTCTCTTAATGTCCAGCTGCATATTACATATTATCCGTGTAACATATGAATGCCTTTTGGTATACCTCAACATACCAGGACTTCGGTGCTCTGGCACACTGATTGTTCTGCTGGCTGCACAGCATGTCAGAAACACATGCCTGACTCATGATGCAGCTGCTACAGCATGTCAGAAACATGTGTGACTCATGATGCAGCTGTTACATGTCAGAAACTTGTGTGACTCATGATGCAGCAGCTACAGCATGTCAGAAATGTGTGACTCGTGATGTAGCTGCTACAGCATGTCAGAAATGTGTGTGACTCATGATGCAACTGTTACAGCATGTCAGAAACATGTGTGTCTCATGATGCAACTGGTACAGCTTTTGTCAGAAACGCATCCAACTCATGATGCAGTTTCACAGCATATCAGAAATACATCTGACTCATGATGCAGCCGCACAGCATATTAACACGTATGACTCACAATGCAGCTGCTACAGCATGTCAGAAGCATGTCTGCTCATCATAATCTGATAACACCTGACCAGATAAAAAACATATACAGATACATATCCCTGGAAGGATCTCAACACATACATGGCATGGAGAGTACAATACAGTACAATTACTGCATTTATTATCATTTCTCAAAAACTGACACACCCCTCCCTGTGTAGAAAGAAATTAGTGTACTACATACTTCCCAAAGCGTACAGCTTGGCTGGAGCTTTTCGAATATATATCATAACTACACTGAATGAGTTTACAGTAATAATCCTCTATGGGTCTGCTGGTCATGTCATTTTAGCCACATCCAAGGCAGTCTACCTGTAAAGTTTAAGCCCGAAACAGTGAACAGCAATAACAGGGGGTAAATCATTAAGATCAAGGAACATCAGCTAGGCGGTATCTACTGCTAGTAAACGCTGGACACAGTAACACTTCATATGGCAGACATTGTGTCCTACTGAATGACGAAGAGGAAACACTATTCTGACTGGCAATACATACATACGTTCAGATGCAGACAAAGTTGCAGCTGGTCTTGTGCAACTGAATTCTGGCTATGAGACTCTGTCCATTTTTTTCTACTCTAAAGACAGGTGTGTCTGTCTGTATGTTTCGGAACTCTACTGAATATTTTTATACATTTTTTTTGGCCTCCTTTGTGTTGTTGTTTGTCTTTCAGCTTTTCCCAGTTAGGGGTCACCACAGCGGAACTCCAGTCCGCTAATGACTGGCAGTTGGTTTTTATGGTGTCGAGTTGCCAGCCCGATGCCCAACCTTCAACGAAGGCACGTCTGTTCAATGCATGTCTTTCGAATGCCCACTCGACCATGGGGAGGACATGCAGACTCCACACAGAAGGCACTCCCAACCCAAGTCGAGAATCGAATGGGAGAACCTCTTGTTGTGAGGCAACAATGCTACCGCTGTACCACCACAGAAGTATTTTTTTTTGTATGTCCTGCCTGGACAAAGCTATTATAATTATATGATTCAGCACATGTGGCATTAATTAATGCCAGTCCCACTTCTTTGTTCAACTGTAACAGTGATTTGCTTTGCAATTAACGCACAGCAATCTTTGCTGGGGACATGTCAGATCACAGATAGAAACCCCTCCCTACCTCCCAGAGTGGGTGAGATGAGAAAAAATGTGCTTCCTCCCTTACATCTCTTCCATTGCCTATGCATCTATGCTTTTTATACAAAGATACAGGTGAACTATTTTTTTTATGTTGTTTCAGCTAAAAGGAATTTTTTTGCAAGGTAATTATAGTTTCCCCACCACTAAAAACACTCCATTTAGCCAATCGGAAAGCCCAGTTGCAGGGCTATTTTTAGAAGTGGCATACTAACAGGAAATGTTTATTGGCCTGTAACTGGACTACTGAATACCTTGATAAGAAGCCCTGGTGAAATAAAGTTCAGCTGTATAAAAAATAGTTTTCTTCTGTAAGCTGCTTTATCTGAATGTGCTTTCTATTTAGCTGCTGCATTGAAAATTACAACTTCAGCGTTATGTGAAACAAAACAAGAAGCACCTTGCTGTATTAGCATGTCCATTGGAGGATTGTGTTATCAAAGAAATAGCAATGCTTGACTATCGTGACGGAAACAATAAAGGCAGTGGGCACTGCATGTTAACCTTGTGTGATTTACAGGACAGCTACAAAAGCAACCAAGTAATATGGTAAAGGGGCTGCTACAAAACACACACGTGAGGAATATGCCCCCTGTATGGTAATATGACATGCGTTGCTGGCTACTGGCACACTATTACATATATTACGGGGGGGGGGGGGGTTCGAGGGTTCTATAAAACTTACTTCGGCATCTGTGCACCAAGATTACTAAAGCTACAAAACCTGACAGTCATCTAAGATTTTTTGTGCTGCTCAGAATAAATGAATTTTGAAGTTTCTATAACATCATGATTAAGTAAGTTGCATATAAATTCTGTAACAGGTATAGCCGAGGTAAATCTTTAAGAGCAGAAAATCTGCCCTAAACTTATCTCAAGTAGCACAGCATGTCATTATCACCTCCGCAGTTAGGCATTCACAATACAGATGAACTCAGAACATAACACTGTTTGTATTGTTTAGTTTATTGCAAATCACTATTCCAGAGACTAATTTCCTTCTTTGCAAATCCAACAGACTGTAAGGAAAAGCTGTTTACTACCTATCATTTTTAAGAGGTAAACGATGGCTGAACATGCCCCTGATTTCAATATGCCAAAAAAAAAATCCGTTTTACACACAGTCAAGTAACAGTTTACATACATTACTGTGGTTCTCATACAAAAAGTCGACTGCAAGAAAAGACATCTCTTTAACCATCTACCTTGCAGAACTGAAATAATTTCTCATGTAATCTTGCAAAACTGTTGAGAATCTAGTCATATCATATCTATACCAAACAGCAGAGCTCAACAAATTAGCAATACACTACTATACATGCTACAGTCCAATTAATGTCTCCTATATCCAGGCTTCTTATATGACCTCAGTTTGCTAAGCATTTTATAGGTCAAAAGTAGAATGAACTGTTCAATGCACCTAAATAACAATACACTACATTGCAGCATAACAAACTATACCACCTCACTCTGTGGTAAGCAGGCTATTGTAAAATGGCCTTAAATTAAGTACTTAAGTAAGCATATGTAATCAATGTGTATTACAGTATAAAAGCTACTGGGTACAGATGGATGTGTCACAGACACCTAATGAGAAATACACAGAAAACTGCAGCACAGTTTCGCTCAATTCTTCCATACAATAAAAGTAATACTTGTATTTTAGCTTTGTTTAACCTTTTCAAGAAATGCTCTTACATAACTCTACTGGCATAGACATGTAAGCTCGGAGTACAACCCAGGCGAGCAGAGTTCAATGTGTGGATCAGCTGCCTGGGTCATAGGCTGGTCTGAGGTGGGAGAAGAATGAAAAGGCTTTTACTGTCTCACCTCTTTTTAGTGGGTGGGGTATGGCAGCTTATGCTTGAGGTACACATTCCTGTGGTTGAATCCTCAGTGAAGATTGGAGACTTCATAGAAGTGCTGGCTGCAAGGGATGGTTGACACTCCCTCACCGACGCTCATTTCATGCATGCTACTTAGCAAGTGCAGTGGGATTACTTCTGGAAAAGTACAAGCCTAACAGCCCTGATGATACCTAAATGATAGCCCCTCTGTCAGCTCCAACCTGCAGTATGGTGAATGGGCCAACAGACTAAAAGAAAGTCTGATGAATGACAGACAGTGGGAGTGAAAACCTTGACATTTTTTTTTTTTTCTGTGGGGTGGATCACCCTCTAACATAAAAGCACAGTCCCCACATGCCTGAAATCTATCAGTACAACCCCAAGGTCAAACCAACATCGAAAAATCTGAAATATAATTAACCAAAATAAAGAACTTTTTAATTCACTCCCTCCAAAGCAAATTAAAAAATGTGTATGCATTTATTGAACTGTTGTGTAATTGCCTAGAAAAGCTTCTACAAAAATTTTAGTTGACTCTGTGGTATATTTTTTATCTGTTCAGTTGACTACACACAATACTTGAGTTTATGTTGCTTGCCTTGCTGTGAATTATCCAAGTGACTGGCAGCTGCCATTCTTTACACAGTGTCATCCTTTAAAGTAGTACTCATTATATTTATATTTAATGCTAGCCTGATCACAACTGAAAAATAGAAGTGAGATTACGTAAGAGAGTATTCTCATTAAAAAGAAAATAAGTGAAATGCCTGCTGGTGTTTTATGGTTATCCCATGACTTGCTTCAAGAATCCCCACAATAACTATTCCACTGGAGATGCATCCCATAATCTGCAATGAGCCTACATACAACTGGGAATCATGACATATATTATTATTCTCTCTTTTTTTGTTTTAACTATTTGTAACTTGGCAGGAAGTTTGCATTTGAAGGCTCTATAACATCAAACAAGGAAATGCCAGTGAAAATAAGAAATAAATCATCACTTCAATGAAAAGGATTTAGGCTATCAGTTACTAACAAGCTTTCCCTACAATACTCATGTTAGTTTCATCATATTCACTTTGCCTTTTGTGTGAGCCTGATAATGTTGCTTAAAGCAGATAGTGTCTCTGGTTCACTCTGAAAAGGGCACTTGGGCACCATGAGTCTGCCTGGATTACAAATAAATGAACATAATTTTTCAGCACATTTGTGGCAGAACCTACTTATATTCCTACCATGAAAAGAAGTGTCACTAATAAGCAACCATTCTTCTAAACAGTGTTGCAGTATGATATCTTTATTCAATCTGCTAATATAAACTATGATTTAAAGAGAAAAATCTGGTGAAAACATGTCTGTGTTACTTGGATTTTTTGTAGTATTCTTCTCTGTTGCCAACATACAGGACAGGAACATTGCAAAAATTGTGGTAGCATCTATATATGCTGCGACTCCCATCAAAATATAATTATGTTTTCCCTTACAGTATGGGAACCTGGAATGCACAACCCCCCTCCCCCGCTTAATATACCTTTTTATCGCAAGCATATTTTTAAACTTAACAAAAGGGATAACAAGAATACGCATTCTTCGACATTTCCAGGCCTTAAGGAGAGCTTAAATATTATTGGTATACACTGTATCCCATACAGCCAATCTCCTGTATCTTGTTACTTGCTTGAGCTGCACGAGGAGATAAGGGCGGTCACTTCTCTGTGTTATCTTAAGTATCAGTTTGTCTGCATGAGCTTGTTCTCTGTGTACTTTAGTTGATCTGCCTAAAATAGATCAAGGTTGGGTAGAAGCATGTAATCACATATTGAAAATACGACGACATTTCTATCATACTGTATTGCCCCTAGAAAATGCACAGATACTTCTGGAAAATAATACATTATCTTCAACAGATATGATGACACCTCTGCAACCTCAAAAGAAAAGTTCAAATGATTTGAAATAAAATTGGAATCACAAAATGGACACGTGATAAGTATTGTTTCAACAGAGTTATCGAACAGAAACACAGCAAAGCTGTACAACTTTTTCACTATTAGAAAAAGGAAACACATATTTGTACAACAGTTAGAAGCTTTACAAGCAAGGTAGACTTTAGTATTTTATTTTAATTGTATTTGTGATGGAATTACAGAATTAGATAATGTTTTGTGGAAAGGAAAGGGACATTCTGTAGCCAAAGATGAATATATATATATATATATATATATATATATATATATATATATATATATATATATATATATATATATATATATATATATACATATACATACATAAAACCAATATACATATATACATACAAACAGACACATATGAGTAAAACAGACTGCTAAAGGAGTGTGGTATCTATAATTAAATCTGATGGCAACATATGGTTGTGTGAAAATTACAAGTTAGCTGTTGTTAAGCAAGCAGCATCCTTGAAGATGTGCAATACACTTCAAGTAAACAACCTGTATGAATTGTCGGTGGAAGTCAGAAGTTTAGCAAATTAGACATGAATTATGCTTACCAACAAATGGCTATGATCATCAGTCTAAGAAATACTTAACAATAAGTATGCCATGTCTTTTTACATATAACCATTTTTTACCTTCTGCAATGTCATCTGTATCTGGAATATTTCAAGATTATACAAAGTTTACTGACAAATTTGCCTCATTTTGCTATTTCCCCTAGATGATATCCTAATTACAGACACTTCATCAGAGAAAAATTTGCAGAATTTAGATGGAGTATAGAAAGGATTGAAGGATACAGATTTGCACCTTAAAATAACAAAAGGGTAAATGATTGCTTTGTATTTATTTATTTATTTTTTATAAATTTTTCTTTAAAAAAATGGGTTCAACAACAGTTTTCACCTCAGCAATGTTAATGGCATCATCTGTGTATAAAGTTGTTTACATGTAAGACAGTATTATGCTAGAGCTGATGCATTAAGTAGGTTACGTGTTTCAGAACAGATTACAGGCCTGGGCATACTTGATTAAATACTGTTACTAAATGTCACAAATGCACTGCCTGAAATGTAACTCTTTAAGGTTGACCTAAAATATCTCATCCAAAGGTTATGTCATATTATACCAGGAGACTGTAAGTGTAACAGATAGTGGTACATTTTGGAAGTCTATGATCACAATACCTCTACAAACCCAGTCTGCGATACCAGAAATTTCAAATTCAGTTCACAATGGAATTCTCAGGAAGGAAAGTTTGGTCAGATCATATGTATGATGACCTGGCATAGATCTGATCATATGTATGATGACCTGGCATAGATCTGAATGAATGTGGGAAAAGAACTATAGATTTGACATGAATTCTAAGAAAAAGCAGGCCACCACTAAATTCACCTTTATATCGATGAAAATGCTCTGTGGGGCCATAATCCAGACCTTATCTGAAATATGCTGGCTTGTTCCTTGGAAAATTATTCTGGTTTTGAAAGGTGCTCATTTAAAATGGAAGGATGTGTATGCATGACCTGTGCTATTCTGCATGCAACCAGTGAAACACTGAGACATAGTTTAAGCATACATGGGGTCCGATTCTAAAAAGACCTGCTCTGAGTGTAAATGACTTTACTCCAGTGTAACCAGAGTAAAGTCACTTACACTCAAAGGAGGTCTTCTGGACTCTTGACTCTGGTGTAAGCCTGGTTATAGATAGGCCTTATACTGAATTAAGTCACATACACTGACAACAAGTCTTTCAGAATAAGGGCAGTCTTACACTACAGTAGGTCACTTACACATGATGAAACTGAAGAGAATGTGGTATAGGAAGATGTTCTGGAGCTTTCTATAAAATGCCTACAAGAAATGGAGAATGAAGAATGTACCCTCAGCTTAGAAGAAATGATCTAAGAGAACAGTTGCTTGATTTAATAAAGATGGACAGACATCTTAAGATCAATGAAATAAATAGATTACGGAAGGTCAATAAAACCCAAAAAGTTAGAAGTTTGATAAAACAAACAAACACTGTGATTAGGAATGTCCATAGAGATTTATGCAATATAACAGAAGTAAATAGGATATATTACTGTGTTGCTAAATTAGTAACAGATGATGTCTTACCACAAAAACACAGGGTAGTAAGGGAAAGGAAGGGGAGAAATTTAATGCCATCATGGAAGCACTGAATAGAGAAAACTAATTAAGACAAGAAGTGCCATTGTTAGAAGAGTTTTGGAACAGGTTAACAAAAATACTCAAAAAGATAGACATGATAAAGCAACATGCAGTATTATAACAGATCTATTGTGCACTAGCACAAATAATAAATTAAAAATATCAGCACAGGCAGAAAAACTTAAAAGATATGCAGATAAATATAAAGGAAAAATACAAAATAACCAATTCATTGAGGATCCAAAAATGTTTTATACAGAATTGCGAAACAAGCCAAAAGGAATTGAAACCACCAAAAAAAGAAGAAATAGATACATTTTGGAGAAATATTTATGAAGATCATGTGGAACATAACAAAAATGCTAAAAGGATAGAAGTAAAAGAAAGAATAAGGAGTTTGAAAGTACAGGATATGAAATTGGATGAAGTAAGGGACAGAGAGATTGGAACAAAGTTAAGAAAAGCTCCCAAATGGAAAACCCCAAGCACAGATGCAGTACCCAACTTCTGATTAAAAGTATTAACATCTTTACATGAAGATTTAGCCATGAGTAAGCACTATTATATGCGCACCCTGAACAGACACCAGCCTGGTTAACAACAGGAAAAAACAATACTCCTACTTAAGCATGAACCTGCAAGCTATCTTAAAAAACTATGGACCAATATCTTGCCTTTCAGCGACGTATAAACTATACACGGGAATTGATGCCGACAGAGTTTATAGTCCTTTAGAAGGAAAGTCAATCATGGATATAGAACAAAATGGCAATAATAGAAAGTCATAAGGAACAAAGGATCATTTGCTGTTATATAAAGTAATTTTGGAGAACTGTAAAAAGAGGAAGAATCCAAGTATGGCATGGATAAACTACAAAAAAGCATTTGACAGTATCTCACATTTATGGATAAAAGAGTGCTTAAAATGTATAAGATACACCATACACTGATTGATTATATTACAGCAGTCATGGAACATTAGCAAATCACATTGCAGTTAAGCCATGATAAAGGACAAATTGTTATTCCAGGGATAAAAATTCAACGGGGAATTACAAAGCAACTCTCTTTCACCACTCTTCTTTTGTCTTGCCCATAACCCATTAAACTATCTACCTAACAGATTAGGTCATAGCTACAATTTGGCTCCCAGAAAAACAACAAAGTGTAAAGACTTCTCATCTTCTTTTTGTAGATGATTTACAGCTATATAGTTCATCAGATGAGGAAATGAAAGCACAACTGCAAGTGGTCAAAACTTTTTCAGGTGATACAGGAATGTCATTTGTTTTGATAAATGTGCAAAAGCAATCTTTAAAGCAGATAAACTGCAACACCAAGAAAACATCAGTTTGGGACAGGAATTTAATATACAAGCACTTGAGCAAGAGGGAGTGTATAAATATTTGGAAACTGATGAAGGGTGAACAATAAAACATGACCAAATTAAAAAAAACTTAGTAAGGAATATATTAGAAGACTAAAGTTAATACTGAAAACAGTGTTGACATCTAGGAACAAAGTCCAAGCTATAAACCAATTTGCTCTTCTTGTCCTAGAGTTTTGGAGTGACTGACTGGCCCCAAAAGGTGTTGGATAGGTTGGACAGGATGCTTCATGCTCATGAAATGATTAATAAAAATGAATGCATACCAAGACTATACATTCCCCATTTTGAAGCAGGTATGGGCCTCCTCAAAACTGATTACATCTACAGATCTGCAATTGTGGGACTGCATACATATCTGCTGACCTCACAATATCCAAATGCAGTGAAAGTTTTGAAACATGAGAATAAGTCTAAGATGACTTCCCTGCTTAATTTAGCAGAAACATATCGTTGTTAAGTGGGAATGGAACTCAAACCAGAAGTGTATAAAAATCAGGCAGCAACTGAATGTGCCAAAAAACAAAAGAATGTAAGTTGAAAGATCAGATGAGAAGGCAAGAAATGCAGAAAATGCATAAATATAGTTGCAAGTATAGTAATCTCTTGGAACAACCTCATTTTGATCAGGATCAAATGCAGGAATAGTTAAGGAGAGGCAAATATAAACCAAAAGATTAAAGGTTAATATTACCGGCCCAAGATAGTGGGCTATGAACATGTTGGTTTACAAAGTCCATTAAATATGTGAGAGAAATAGATAAATGTAGATTTTATAAAAGAGAATTGGAAACAGTTGCACATCTTGTTGCTGGTTGTGATATACTAATGGCAGAAAGACTCTATACTGAAAAAGCATCCCTCTGGAACTCACTCCCTACATCACATAGAGCCACTAGTAATGCCAGGTCATTCAAAGATAGTCTCCATTCACATCTAGTTACCCAGTGGCAATGCTCCTGCTCCACACCCAACATTACCTGACCCCCTTGCAAACTGCTCTATTAGCAAAATTGTAACCATACTTTGTATATCTGTTTATCCACTGCTATGACTGCCAGACTGTTATGGTACTCAAAATGCAACTATTCCTAGTCTGCCATGACTGCTACAACTTCAAAAATACACAATGTCTGTATTTTTTAATTTGCTTTAACCATATTATGTTTTATAACCTCAATCTGTAACCTACCTGTATGTCTGAACCTGTTGTAAAGAACAATATTTTCTGTTCATTTGTTGTAAAGAAAAAGATTTTCTGATTATTTGTTAATAAATGTCTATTTGGAGCTTTTCTCCCCAGGCCTCCATTGAAAATGGGCTCAGTGCGGCCCAGTGGACATTCCCGGTAAACAAATGTAAAATAAAATAAATAAATAATAATGTGGCAAGACAATTGCATTTTGAATTGTGCAAACATAATACTGAGGTAGCTGAAAAACACTGGAAAGATGACCCACAAAGCACTATGGAAAATGATGAAATTTACATCACATGCGATCACCCATTACCAGCAGTTCAAAAAACAGATTGGGGAATACCAGATATAGTAGTCCATGAAAGTAGCATTGATCACTGAAATTGCTACAACCAGTGTCTTACGTACAGAGTGACACAAAGTCATAAAATACCTGGATTTGCAGGCAGAAATGAGGGCAGTGTGGAAGAAGGATACCCAGACAGTTCCAACAATAGTAACAGCAATTGGTCTTATAAAAAAATAATTTATAATCGTACTTAGATATGTTAACGATACATGTAACTCAGTATGAACTGCAGGAGTCATTACTGGGCACATTGCGGCTGCTGCGAAAAGCACTTTTGGCTAACATCAAAGATTAAAACAATACTAATTTCATGAACTTTAATCATACTTTGACTTAGGAATGGGGTCCATTTCCGTCATGATATTAGAAACCCAAAATACCCTGAGAAATTAAAAGAGAGAGAGAGAGACCAACTTTGTTTTTGGATTATGGTCCATAATCCAAAAATGGTAGTGTCTGATAATGAATCAAAACTGCAGTACATTCTAATTTATCTTGTCCTAGTTCTTACAACTGGGTTCTGCTTCTTTGAGTACCCTGAGATTTTTTTGAAGTGTGAAGTAATGAAAGCCTTATTGTCACCCCCCCCCCCCCGATAGTTTGAAATGCTTACTGAAGACGGCTCTAAATCTGTCACTTAGGATACTGCTCACTGTTTTAAATAGATAACTATCACACCAAATAGTCCTGCATCTCTCCATGTCCCCAAGCCAAAGCCATGAGCTCTACCATCTTTTCAGCTTCCTTGACCACTTCCACTGATAAATGTAGCTTGTATCCCAGTTAATTTTTCAAGGAAGCAATGCAAAATAAATAAAGACATCATGCAAAATGGAAAACATTTTTTTTTTGTTTTCCTTGACATCTTTTCTTTTCTTTTACAAAGATAAGCGTGACAACTAAATAAAGATGAAGCTGAATTTAGTTTTCAAACCAAGTCTATCTGACATTTGCTGCATAGAAACATGTTTTAAAATAAGAAGATAATATGTAAAGAAAACAAAAAGTTTTTTTTTTTAAGAAAGCTCCATTTTAGTAAAATGTGCAACAATAAAACTACGTACTAAAAATCAACCCAAATCTGTATGCTTACAGATTGTATTCTCCCTTAATGACATTATCTATTTGCTGCCAAGCAATAAAACACACAGTAAATGAAATGTTATATTCAGTCTTTTACTGCATGTATGGAGAAATTACACATGAAAGGACATGATGAAAATTTGCTGTATACTAATTAAAGTGTTGGAGACAGAAACTAGTCAGGCAATAGATTCAATGACTTCTGCACAGCCAACAGTCTGGCAATCGTGAAAACATTCTTCCAGCATCATAACTTTACACATAGCCATCACTGAATGGGTTTTACCAAAATCAGATAGATTGTGTGTGTGTCAACCAAAGATGGAAGTCAGCAGCCATGACAACTAGAACAAGACCAGAATCAGACTGTGGCACCCACCACAAACTTCTGGTTTGTAAAAATCAATGTGAAGTTATGAAAGAAAAGAATTAATCAAACAGCCAGGACAGATTATGATTTAGATAACATACCCGAGCCGATCTGAAGTACTAAACTCAGGAAATAAAGTCCCTTAAGAGCTTTCGTTTGGCATAAAGACAACAATAACAGGGGAAGCCAACAGAACACTTTCAAAACAACTCAAAAAGAAGAAGCAACCCTATATCTGAAGAAGATAAAAAGATAGCAGAAGAAAGAAGAAAAGCCAAAATATTAGGCGATAGAAAAAAATGATGTTTGAATCTGTTATTTCATCGACAAATCAGAAGGCGCAAAGAACAATATTTCAGTACAATCTGCCAGGAGAGCGAATCCGAACATGTATGTGGGAAAGCCAGACTAGCTTTCCAGTGCATCAAAAGGATAAGGCAGAAATTTCCAACAAGAATGGGAATGCTCAAAGATGCTGACGGAAAGATACTGCATGAGCCTGAGAGAATTAAAGAACAAACAGGAGTTATACCAAGAATCTCTATTCAAATGAAGTGGTCAAGGAGTATAAAGATGAAGACCTAAAGGAAGAAGAGAAGAGGTTACTGCAGCAACTGAAGCTATGTCAAACAACAAAGCTCCTGGAGTAGATGAAACAACGACAGAACTCATTAAGGGATCTGATGGAGCCGTTGTTGCATTGACCAAACTGTGTAGCAAGTTTGGAAAGAAAGAAAGTGGCCAACAGACTGGAAAATATCTATTTTTGTACCAATTTATAAGAAAGGAGATGCCAATCAATGCAGAAACTACTGGACAATCACTCCACTTTCTCAGGCAAGCAAAATCTTGCTAAAGATAATTCAGTGGCGCTTGCAATCATAAGTAGACAGAGAATTGTCAGAATCTCAAGCAGGATTCAGGAAAGGAAGAAGGACAACAGATATCATTGCCATTGTTCGATGGATACTAGAAAAGACTAAGGAATATCACAAACCTATTTATTTTCTGCTTTATCGACTACAGCAAGGCCTTTAACTGTGTCAATCATGAAAAAAATAATACCAAAACAAGTTGTACAGTTAACAAAAAATCTTTATAATGGCAAAGAAGCTATGGTTCGAACAGAATACAGAAACACAAGTTGGTTTTCAGTTTGAAAAGGTGTTCGGCAGGGCTACATCTTATCACCATTTTTGTAAAATCTGTATGCCAAAGCCATATTCTGAAAGGTTATACTAGAGAAGGATAACACTGGAATATGTGTAGGTGGAAGACTGACAAACAATCTGAGGTATGCCGATGATGCAACACTGCTGACTGAAACAAAGGAAGATATGGAACATCTGCTGAGGAAAGCCAGAGAAAGAAAGTTAAGGATGGGACTAGAATTGAATATGAAGAAGACCAAGATTATGTCAACTGATAGCATCAATAAATTCAAACTCGATAGAGAAGAAATTGAGATGGTTTTGAGTATGAACCTTTTGGATGCCCTTGTGACTACTGATTTGACTAGTACTCATGAAATATTACGTTGTTTGGCACTAGGTAAGATGGCTATGAAGTCTCTAGATAAAATATTCAAAAGTAAGGATATCAGACTTCAGATGAAGATAAGACTTAGCTCAGACTCTCATATTCTCGGTTGTCAATTATGGCTGCGAAAGCTGGACGATCCTAAAACAAGATCGAAGGAAGATTGACTCATTCAAAATGTGGTTCTGGAGAAGAATCCTGTGTGTGCCATGGACAGTGAGACAGACCAATAAGTCAATCACAGAGAAAATTAAACCAGAAATGTCACTTGAAACACAAATGGTGAAACTGGGTTTGTCGTATTTTGGTCACATGGTTCAAAGGGAAAGATAACTGGAAAAGGACATTATGATTGGAAAGATTGAGGGTACAAGCTGTAGAAGAAGACCGCCAATGAGATGGATCGATAAGATCATAACGATGACAGATCAGATTTTGGAGAATCTCATCCGACTAGCACAAAATCGAATCCTTTTAAATTCTTTAGTTATCAAGTCACCAAGACTCGAACTCGAGTTGATGGGACATATCATAAACATAACAACTAAAGTGGATTTGCAGATGTTAAATTACTCTTCAGAAGAATAAACCAGGAAAACAGTGAGCAAAAATAAGTATTACTCATTATAAATTATCATACAAGCTTTTAATATCCAACTGTCTCAGAAATTTAACAAAACATAATTACATCTAAACTATAGCTGTAAGCTGAATGCTAACTTTTTTTTTTACTTTTTCCACACAGAAAGGGAATGAGTTAGCACATGCTTCTTCTTCAACATTCGCTGTATGAAAAAGCTTCGTCCACAGCTACAGAAGTTGTGGTCTTTGTAGCAAACTGCCACATAGGAAAATAACAACATGCAAATGGGGTACCAAAACAAGGAGAAAGGCATTACTGGGATACAGATGCTGTAGCTTAAGTGTTTTAAAGGTGTACCCTTCCTTACTTTTATACCTGTTCTGAAAACAGAAAGAAAAAAAAAACAGAAGCTAAGAAAAATGAATTCCATCTGGAAAGCAGATAATAATCTTTTGTTTCTGTCATTCTAACAAAAGCATCCTGGTAGGATGCCAATGGACCCAGGTGCACCACTGCATGCCAGAATTTAATGCAGTTAGATATTCAACAGACACGCGTAAGAAAAAATATACTACAAAAATGTAGATAATAGTAGGGGCAACCATTCTGAATACAATTACTTGAGTTAATCATGCTGTGAGGTCTGTATTACATTTTTCTGTCAAGTGGCAGAAAACACAGGGAGGAAAAGGCTCCAAAGCATCTCTGGATAAGGACCTATAATATTAGGCTTTCATATGATAATGACAAATGATTGCTGACTGTAGAGAAAGTCCTAATCAGACTGTTGTTGTTAACAGAGAGGAAGAAGCTGGAAAGAGTGTTTTTTTTTTTTTTTTCCTTTTTGGTGGTGGTGGGGAGATGCTAATAGAGCAAGCAACCCCCTTACTTCCACATGCAATTACCTGACAAGATGAGTTAAGTCTTAGAGAATATATCTTACACAAATCTGCAATAAAGCCACCAGCTTGTTTTTATTTTCTGTTAAAAAGAAGACTGTAGTTTAATAAAATCTTGGCCACCTGAGGCACTTTCATTAGAGCCTTCTGCCTGACAGCATTACTGTTCATATAATCCTACAGCACTCTCTTGAGAGCACAGGCCATATTTCTTTAGTAAGTGTCAATGCTATGCACTAAGACACTACAAAAGGCATTAGTTTCTGACAGAAATGTAATATTCTGCCTGCCTCTTTTCCACCATTAATTCAGTTAGCAGTTTGGCAGTTATTTAAGTGTTGAAATTTACATACATTAAGCACTTTTCTACACACTGCATTCTAAACTGCTAAAGATGATACAAATATGCATATGCAATCTGCACAACATGCGGGTTACTTTAAACAGTTTCTCACGTGTTCTGGATTACAACTTGCATGTCAAAAATTAAAGCTTTATATTTACTTACAGTTCTGCTCTTGCCCTGTGCTGACAGATGGCCTCAGACTACAAGCAGAATAATTTAAACATAACCTGTGACTTACAGTTGTTTGATCCTGTTTCTTTATACAATAATTTTAGCATACACTGAAATATTCTTTGACAGATCAGGCAAGAGAGACACAAATTAAAACAGTCTCCACAGATATAAGCATAGATATAACAAATAATCAGATTATTAAATAAACCCAAATTACAAATACTGTGCCTTGCACCATATTTATGCAATAAAATCTGACTTACAAAAATGGAAAAAAAAAAGACATGTGCCACATTAGGGTGAAAAGTCCCTGTGGGCAACTATTCTGAGTTGCAAAAACATCTTGTTGTAGACAGCAATCAAACTTTGATTCTTATATCAAGACTGGATTGTTGTACAACATGCAGTTAGCAGCTGATGCCTACCTCTTGAAAGCTGAATGGTTACAAAGCCACTTTCCAAACTAGTTTGTCTTTGGGGAATGTGATAATAAGCTGATAGATGCTGGAATGACTGGATGTAACCAAACAATGCAGACCAAGTGAGTGTGAGCAGATCCACCATGTAACTATGATGATGTCCATACCTATGTCTGCAGTGAAGGAATGACTACTAATTTAGCAATGTACTAACAAATATCTTGAGCTGGGGCTGCCTTTCTGAAAAGACCTCATTAAACTCACACAGATCTACACTGATAGACCTGCCTCAAACAAAAGGAGAGGTACTCTTGCTTGATATTTCTGCAACGCTAGTAAGTATGCGGTTAGTAGTCCATATCATTTGGACAAGAGAACTGGTATGACTTATGGCATCAATCAGGATTTTACCTGCAGTACAAGCAGCATTATTTCTATAACAGCTTGGGATTCTTTGCAATGTATTCTACACAAGGAAAACAACAGCAAAAAATCCAGGAACACAATTATGCTATAAAGAAATAAAAATTAAAAAAAAAATAAACAGGAGTACAATGAATTGTCCACACACTGGAGAAGATATCATTGTCTCAGACCAGTGTAGTTTTGACTCTTACTGAATTTTTTATGACTGCTGGAATTTTTATCATCTGGTTTAATCAAATGTATTTAAAGGGGTTGTACTTTATTAGTTCAGTGATCTGGGTGGTATCCCCACCTCTTTTTTGTCAGTTTCATATCAAAGTTTGAATACAAACTTCTACTGCATTTGTTCTCTTTTTCGTTTTTTTTCCATGCTATTATCTGTAAGCTGTTACCCACACTCCAGAATGTTTAATTCCTCACTGACGACATCCAAACATCTGGCTTGTTAACTGGCTCCCCACCCTCTTTAAAGCAGTGTTGGAATCCTGTCAACACTGGAGCATTCTGCTGTTTCAGGCAATTTGAGGCAGTTTTCCAGAAAGTACTTTTCCAATTCTGCTTCAGTACCATTATATTTAAAAATATAAGTCAGTAAATGAAATGAACATATTTTATGCTGCATTATATAATCTTGTAAATCACTGCACCTCTTTTTACCTCTTCTACATAAGATGTTCTTGATTATTTCATCAAAAGACCAGACATATCTAGGCAAAATGTATCATGATCTTCAACATCAGAGCAAAAGAACTTGATAACCTCTAATGGGTCTCAGGAGATCCTTACATCAGGTACCTGCTTAAGCAAAACAAAACCTCCACCACTACGTAACAAGGCTTAACTTGATGGCTTCATCCAAAAGTTAGTGCAGTATAAAGCTTTGTCATACACGATAAATTCCAACTGAATTTGTACACATTTGTCTCACTCCATCATGAATATAGTGTGAAGTCTACTGAACAATTAAGAGTAAAAACATGAACAAAAACTGCTCTGCCATTTTTGTACACATACTTTGTTCCAGGTCTTCCAAACCTTTATGCACCCCTTTTTCTTTCTAGTATACTTACCGTCTGTACAGTTTTCCCTTCGTAGATGTGCGGCTTGCTGTTTCAATTTCTTCATAGGCCTTGTTTTTTGCATTACAGCTGCACTCATGTTACTGTCTGTGGATACTGGGCTTGTGGGTCTTGGGCAGTGTGAACAGGGGAAGTTTCTCCGGCCTATGTAATAAAAGGATGATAAGAAGTTGTGTTTGTGCAAGCTTTTAAATTACTTTGATTAAAATGTTAGACTACTTGATCAACATCTGTATATAATGTACACTAAAAATTACTTCTGCAATGGCAACCACATAAACAGAGAAAACAATTGTCAACATACAGTTATTTGATTTGTCACTGTGCCTAAAGATTTTGCTGCAATGTACAAGGCAGAAAGATTCTGTTTTGTTAGCATAATTTTTGTGCTCCACTGATATCTATCGTTATACATACAGCTCATCATAAGCTTACTTAAAAAAAATAAAATAAAACAATGAATGTGCCATGGCACAACAGTCAGTGTGAAAAGAAAAATGAATTTATTAGACCTGGCAAGAGCTAGAAGGTTATTAGTACGCCACTTTGGATTTATAACAATGGAAGTGATGAAGCAGTGTACAGTCATTCTAGGAAGACTATCTTATCATCTAAACTACAAAATCACATCATCTATACTAAGAATTTCATGTCAGAGAATGCAACTGCTGCACTGGTGTCTAAAGGTACTCCAGTGCTCCCCATTTAACCATGTCTCTCATAAAATGTAAGATTACATTGTTTCTAACATTGTTCAAGCATCTGACAATTACATCAGGTAACATAAAGGTGTTCTGTGTTGCCTACTGGGTACATCTGCTCTTTCTGAGCATAAAACACTGGCATTTCTCTCATGTACTGACATACATTCCCATGCCAGACTTTTCATGTTGTCTATTTTTAATTTCATTCTCTAATTACAGGGCTCTACATATGACAAACTGGCTTGCATATTCCTGTTCTGCCATCAGAATTAGACTGCCTTGTGATGACAATCAATCAAGGTTCCTTCCCACCTCTTCCATTACCTGAACATGATGCTATTTGCATGACTAAACTGGTAAGAAAAGATACAGATTTCATTATCATAAAATGCACAGCCCACCTAAGGCCTCTTCAGCTGGCTTTAGCACCATACCAGTAAAAAGTGTGTACAATATGCTGTGCACATGCTAATGCAGGTCGCATCACAGGTTATGCAGAAGTAAAGAGAAGGGTCAGCTCGTCTGAAGATGTATTCACTATGTCACCCCACATTTAGCAGTGAGAGGAACAGAAGAGCAGTGTCATTCTGTAGGTAGTATAGGAAAGGGAAGGCACTAAACACCACTACTACTGTATGGGCATATTTAGTGGTACTGCATGAAAGGTAATCGAGTAGATGGGGGGTCTGCCAGTAGACAAGTCAGAATATAAAGCATGTGAAACAAGAAACTGGATATAAAAGGCCTCAGAAAAAGCAACTGGTTAAGAGCTTGCAGAGGAGTTTTAGATTCAGTGGTTTGGGGTACTAATTCCAACAGATAAATCAAAGGAAAAGGGGGTGCTAAATCAGAAGGTTTTGGTGACATAAGGAAACAAGTATAGTAACTGTAGTCAAAATGATATTTACCTTGGAAGCTATTGTGACCATTCAGAAGCATGATTCCGGACACCTGCAGGAAATGTGTAAGACGCCCATTATCTCTCTTAGCCTGTCTCTGCTGCCCACTATTTCCACCCGACTGACAACAAAACACCATAAATCTGTGAGAAGGAGTTTCTTACGAAGGACAGAAATCTGATGTATAGTCTGGTAAGGTAGATTTGTAGCAGGGATATGAAAATAGATCAGACAGGGGAGGAGGTATTTTTAATTTACGTTCCTGCTCCTAACATGATGACATATACCAAGTCACTGTGAGGAAAATGTTATTGGTCAGTCATTAAAAAAAATGTAAAAGGGTACTGCAAAGCTTGTGACCACTGCCAAAATGTTAACACAGGAAATACAGTTAGCACCACCCTGGAGAAGCAAAGATTCAACAAACATTATTTAGCAGGACAAACTGATGTCAGGTATGTTCAAACCTATCATGGCATTTTTAAATAAGAAACTGTTTAAATGAGACATAAGATGTACCTTTCACCTCAAGCTTACTTTCCTAATAAAGCTCACTTAAATCCTGGAAGGTTGGAGATGTGTGAGGAAAACTGTAATATAATAAGAAAATGATACTTTTTTTCTGAAAAGGAAAGTGCATGGAAAATGACTTAACTTTATCATAGTCGTATCATATTTTTAAAAAAGTGTGTTTGAATAATTGTTGAAATGATAAAATAAGCTGCTTTGCATTAGCTTTTTCAGTAAAATGTAGTATATGAAAGAAAATTTGTAAAATTGTATATAACTATGTTTGCCACTGGGAAAATATAGTACGATTTTAAAGTAAAACTAAACTGTGGTCCACAAATGTGCAAAGTATTGAACAGTCTACAACTATATGCACTGGCTAGGTTACATGATGACACTACTTTATTTAAAAAGTAGATTTTTGGGGCCCTGCCACAAAGATATATGCAAGTGTGAAATAGGAAGAAAGTACACTTCCAAAATTCACATTAAAGCCAAAGGAAATCATGTTTATGGACTAAACAGACAAAATGACTATTAATTTGGAGGGTTAAAGGAATGCTGTAGTCTGGCTTTTGGGAGGATGCTCTTGGAGAGAATGCAAGATGTATAATGCCGGCTGTAAGGACTCTGAAAATGCTACTTTGGCCTTAGAATCCAAAGGCTGTAAGGACATACTATATATTTTATCCTGAAGAAGATTATTTACAGTTTAGATGTTAGATTTTTTTTTTCTGAACATTATCCATCCATTTAATTCTTTATTTTGAATTCGCTTTGCAAGTTATGTACTGATTTCATATTTATTTGTAAAGGAAATGGCTTAACTTAATTATTTAAAGTAAATCATTTCATTATCAATTTGGAATGCGTATGGTTGAAGAAATACTTATTACCTTAAGTGCTTACTCATTCTGACCAGTGTGATCTTCTACTGAATGCCCAGAGCTAACTGCTACCACTTAAACCTTTAAAGTTAAGATTTTTTAGTAATTGGCATACTGATAACTTGGGAAGAGAATGAAAGGCATTGGTGGTACAGAGTTACCCGTTAACTCACCGCAGTCTGAAAAATATTCTGTAAGAGTATGTACAAAATAATTATGTTCAAGTTTTAATTATTCATGGTAAGACTGGATTGCAGTGGAAAGCACTGTGCTTAGTTGGAAATTGGTGAAATTCTGGAGCATCAGTGATTAGGACTCTGAACTGTAAATGCACACCACAAACCTCAATTTGTTGTTGCACTGTTTGGCTATCAGTAAAGAACAATGTACACTTACTGTACACACTTACGGACAACTGCTCTTTGTATATTACACTGGTAGTAATGGTGGGACTCAAACCCCCAAATAGCTGGTTTCATTGCACAAACACTGAGTAGCAGCAGTGGTATGGGAGTTAAAGCCTGTAACTCCTGTCTGTCACAGCATAACAAAGCATACCAAATATCTCCTTACAAAAATGTGCCTTAATCAAATCTCTCAACTGATCAGGGTTCAAATCTGAACAGAATTGGGGACAAATCCAGAGATAAGCAGGGACAATCAGGTACACATTTGAAATAGTAGTTCTACTAACCTGAGACACTGAAATATAAACTGAATGTGAGTTAAAATACATTTTCTAAGTAAAGAAAGTCTATAACTATAATCATTACCATTATAAAGAAGAATGTCTTGTCAGTAAACTCTGCTAGCTAAAGTAAGTACTGAAGTCCTCATTTTTACTCAGAGACAAGCTTTGGTCTGTGTAAAAGGACATCATCTGGTACTGATGACTCCATCTCTCTTCCAAGAAATGAAAGTACATCATGGTATGGTCAGCCTGTTCCCAAAGAGTGATCTGCCAGCACTCATCCAGCACCCACAGTGCCCTTTGAACTGAAGTGGCACTGTAAAAGGGAAACTCTGTCTCTATACAGGTAAGTCAGTCACTCAAATCCATGCTATGTTTCAGATACCATCTACCAGTGTAAACTGTTGTAACTGCCCAGTGTCTTCTGTACATAAGTGGGGCGGACAGCATATTTCATTTAGCTTTCTGCCAGTTCTGTTTGCAGGTGTCAAAATATTTCCAAACAATAACAGAAAGGCTGCATACTATTACACGCTAGGGATAATTTGTGCAATACATTACTAAGCTCTCAAATGGTATTACTGTGCCATTAGATACCGAGCAGTTTTCTGCCACATAGTGAGTTAACTGGGACAGACTGATGCACCACAGCTGTCTGTCATCAGTGGGGTTTTAAACCAGTCATTACAGCCAGTGAAATTAATGTTTGCAGAGGAAAAACAGCTAAAGTACCTTTGCCTTTTTGAACAAATGAAATATCAACTCTGACGTTTATGCAGAAGGTACACCATTATTTCTTATACATTTTGATTCATATGGCTAACTGTATCATTTTAATATCTGTGCAAAACGAGCACTGGTAGGTAACAAAAGAATATCAGACAGAAACTATAATAAGAGAAAAACAAGAAAGAAATGCGAATAAAGACTGCAGAGCAAATATCAAACATTACCTCAACTAACATCTTTAAACCCAGGTATATCTATTTAGAGGATATGCGGTTATCACACATTTTTTACCCAATACTTATATCAAGAAATACTCAACACAATGCTTTTATGTAGCTGCCTTGTAACAGTAGATATATACCACATAAATATACTCCTAAAGTAAGGTTTACAGGGTCTACTTTAGATCGACGAAAAGTCAAAATGTCAAACACTCACATGAGCGTAAATGCAGAAACTTGATGTTTAATTTTTTGGATCACAGTACAGTGAGGATCGGAATATTGCCATTTCATCACTGTAGTGTGATCTTGGAGTTGGAATATATATTCAGCAGGGGGTGTGGGGAGCGCAGCCCCCCATAAAAGCGATTTCAAATTTCTGCATTTACGCTCATGTGAGCATTCGACGTTTTGATTTTTCATCTATATAATATAGAACCATGTTTACATATACTAATCATTACTAAGTCAGATTAACAAATCTGTCACATTTACATGCAAACCAGATGCTTAATGTAAATACATTGTCATCTATGTACATCCTGTGACAGATTTTAAATAAGAATTTAATAATAGATTTGAAAACATGTATTCCATATAACATCTCTAAGGATATCAACTAAACTCTAAAAGGATTATAGGACTCTAAATACGTACCTTTATGGAACTGAGCAAGGAATCATGAAAAAGAATTGGCCTTAACATCAGCAAAAGAACTCTGTCACTGTCATATCATTTAGTTATGAATAATTTCCAGATACTACAGTTGCTAGTATAAACACAAGCAGAAACTAAATACATACCACCATCAGCTTCTCCTAGCTGATGTCTGGCTACTCTGAGCCCAGCATATTCTGCTGCTGCAGCTACAGCCTGTGCAAAGTCCGCATCTGTGAAAAATGATCCATCAGAAGAGCTGACAGCACTCGACCGTCCACTTGACATGTTGTCATCTTCTGAGGCTGAGCCCCACCCATTAATCATTGACCCAGTGACAGAACTTTCTAAGTCTCCAACACTAGAAGCAGGAGTCTGCTCCAGTCCACGCAACATAACTCTTCTTGGTTGCATCTTAGCGACTTCCATGTCTGCTTCATCTCCCTCCTCATCAGGTGCATCAGTGTCCATATCAGAAACAATAGGTCCAGAAATATAGCCATATGTATGAGGAGGAGAAATGGGTCTAGGAGGAGGAGGTGGGCTAATTGGATGACGCCTAAGTATAAATAAAGAAAAGAAATGTTACACCTATTAAGGAGAAAAACAGCACATCAACATGTCACAAAACATTATGACTACACAGCCAGCTCTTGCACAAGTATTAGCAGCAATATCAAAATTTGTGACTTGGTTTTGAAAATGCTTTAATTGTATTTCAAATAAGGTGAGGAATGCATGTGTGTATTTATGTGGAATACTGCATGTATCTACCAAAGAAGCTGTTTAGTCTTAAAGACAAGAGCAGTAAAACTGGCATGTGATTTTCTGACTCCAAAGGATGCATTTATATACAAATCAGACAACCTTTCACTCATTTCCCGTAGCCATACAACAAAGTTAAACCTTATTTGAAATATTTTTGACTTTCTTCCACCTAACAAAAATTTATGTTCTCCATTACAACTACATCAGGTACATTACTGCACAGTTCTATGATGATTACTGATTCAAAAATCCATATGACAGCAGCATTTCTCCTCAGACTTCTGTGCAAATACATCATTATCTAAAAGAACATGTGCATTTCAGAACCACTTTGTGCAACAGCAGGTTGTAAGGCAACATATAACTACACGTAACTGGCATAGTCAGAAATTTAAACAAAAGCAAGAGTATTGTCTGGTATAATACAATTATGTAAATGTTTTTAATGGTAGAGCTAATGGCACAGGAAATGGACTTACAAAAAAAAAATCTAGAAAAAAAGGTCAGCATTCTGCGAAGAGCCTGCAGAAGTACCCAAAAGTAGGACCAATCTGAAGGTGCTGACAGCATGTACAAGCTGCCTTACAAACAAAGCTAAGAGCTGACACTGTATGCTCCAAAGTGCAGACTAACCTTATAATACATATATGCACTGCCATGCATTTGTGTTAGCTGGTTTGGTGATTATGGTATGCAAAATCAAGACATGCTACGGTGACATCCTGATTTGGTGATTATGTAAATTGCAATCAAATTATGTACTGCCCTGGGTGATAGGAGGGGCAAGCCCTTCCACATACCATATTCCCTGCACGCTTTTATTTAATATGACATAGTTTGTTATACATTTTTAAAGAAGTTGGGACTTCATTATTTGAAACTTTACAGACATGATATAGTGAACTTTCAAATATCCATTTCAACAAATACATACAGGTTGTACATTATCAGGATATGTGCTTGTGTATCCATAATGTTGGCACCTTTGCTTTTTTTCCCTTTTGAGACTGCCCTGCTCTCTCATTTGCATTTTTGACAAAATATCCTTGACGGGAGAAGGAAGATTTGAATGCCCCATTTTGCAAACACTAGTGTAATCGACAAGCTCATCTGTTTATGTGAAATCACTAAAACAGAACACTTCTCTTATTGTACTGCTCTCTGTCACTCAGCAGTGACAATACACACATTCAGAAATGTTTATTTTCTGTACCAGCCAGCACTATAACTCTGTTACATATGCATAAAATCTTTCCAATTATATGAGTGTTGAAGTGATTTGATAAGGAATTCGCCTTCACCTATGGAATTGAAATAACCATGTAACAGCAGTCCCACAAAACTACCTTGCATATTCAAGACAAAATGCTCTGGAAAAAAAACTAAACTATGCTGAAAAGCCAGTCAGGGTTTTTTGAAGGGCCTGTTTTATATCTTCTGAAAAATAAACTGATAGTAGCTTAATTATTAAACTTTATGATCTTTAGCTGAGATTCACATTCTTATATGAAACAGATTAACTCACACTGCTGATCAAATCTGCAACAATATCTAGTTAAAACTTAGGAGAAATGCCAGTTGATTATGTATGACAGATATATAAAACACTTAGACCTTGCTATCTTCCTACAAAATTTTAATCTACTGAATTACAAAACGGTGATGTAAGGGGAAAAATACACACACATCATTAAATTTAGGGAATGGGTTCCCATCTGAAGCTGGTGGAAGGATTCAGCAATATACAGAACAGATAAAGTCAACTGCAGCAGACTGCAGAAAGAAGTGGGAAACTATTTAACAAGGAATTCCTGCTATCTATTAGCTAAGATGACAGTCAGAGCATCTAACCTGAGCCTTACAATAAAGGATGGATTCCAAGATGGCTGTAGTCTGAGAACAGGTTGACTGCTGCAGCTTTTGTATGGAGAACAAGCCAAGGAGAAAGCAAAGTTTACCCAAAAAAGAGTGACCCAGCAAGCTGGAGGGGACTCTGTTTCTCAGATCTCTGACAAGAGCAAAGACCACAGGCACAATTTACCTTAAAACATTTTCCATTATTCCAAAGGAAAATGACTAAGCAATAGAAATAAGCCCTGGAGCTGACTTGAAAAAAATCAGGAGTACCTTGGACCTGAGTCAGAGACCAGGCTTGGGTGATGAAGATGATGAAGGCAAAAGACTATCAATAATGTAAAGACTGGCATCGGCTGGTCAAGATGATGATGAGGATGATCATGATAAAGACCAGCAGCAATGTCAGAGTAGAAAATATGGAAGGATTGCTAGAGTCATTTCCATAAGATGCAAATGGACATTAGAACTGTGCCACTGCAGGAAGTTGCTAGAAATGACTGGAAGTCTGTGAACTGCGGTAAATTAGTGGAAGTACTCTAAAGCATAATTCCCATTTTGTTAAGAACGATGAAAGAACTGAGCATGTAATGGTTAGTAAAAAAGTTCCTTTTTCTTAGTAATATGTATAACAGATTTCTTAAAGTAAAAATTTCATGTTCCCATTGCAAAGTATGTTGCTTTGCTATTGATGTTGGAGTAAGAAGGCATGTTTATCTTGCCTGTAATGTATATGGGGTTTATAATGTATATGGGGTTTATACTGTAATGGGGTTTATACTGTAAGAAGGCAAAGGGCTGCTGAGAGAAGGATGTGGAAGTGTACTGATCAGATGTGCACATTAAACTATTGCAGTTTCCCCTGGTTTTAAACAGGAGAAGGAATAGTCTAATGCTCTTCGTTTGTGCTACAAACAAGTTGAAAAGTTTTTTTTCTTTCTTTTTCTGAGCAAACATTCCAGAAAATGGAAAGCATGTAAATAATAGTTTCCTACCATTTGAGAATAGTTATTTCACTCATTAGTTAAACTATTAGCAGCTTTTATCTGCAGCAGCAAAGCTATGCAGCTGGAAACAGTCCGTCTTCCAGTGCAGGTGATGAATTAGGAAATGACTGAATCATAAACTCTGAGGCATTTGCATGAAAAACACCATCATTAGTACATAAAGGAGAACTAGCAAGCAGTTCAGTGAAAATAAATGAAGTATGTCACACATAACAATGCCAAGGGTAGAGGAAAATGAGGCTCAAGAATTAACAGCTAAGACGGCAGGTGATGAGATAAACATGGCGATTAGTCCAAAAACAGATAGTATTCATGAGAAATTTATGAAGAAAATGATAAAGATCTGAACAGTTTTTTTAACAATATTATAAAAGAAGAGACAGTACCAGTATCCTGGAAGAAAGCTTTGTTGGCTGTAGTACCTAAAGAGGGTAAAGACTCTTCAGACCCAGCTTCACATAGACCAATTCCAGTTTTGAACCATGACTGTAAAATGTTTACATTTATTCCAACAAAGAGAATGGTCAAGGTTTTGCCAAAACCGATAGATATGGATCAATGTGGTTTTGGGTAGGGGAGGCAAACATTTGACAACATTAACAGAACAATGATGATGCAGAGGGAAGACTGTAAAATGACACTACCATTGTCTGTGGGTCTTGATGAAGAGAATGAATTTGACAGAGTCAGCAGGAATTTTATGAGTAGGGCATTGGTAGCATTTGCCTTCCTGGTAAAATAATTGGGTTAATTAGAAAGATTTATGAATGGCCAAAGGCAATAATAAAGATGGGAGGTCGGTATAATGGTCAAGGTGTTTACCTGACAAACACAAAGTGCATGGTTTGATTCTCACATGGCGTAATTAGCTAGGCTTAAAATGTCCCACAAGGACAGTTAGCCTAGTATTAATCTATGAACCCATAAAACCCACGAACCTATGATCCTATCTAAGAAGCTGTATTTGAATAGAGAAACCAGGGTATGGGAATTTTCTTTCCCTTTTGTCATTTGCTTTACACTTAAAGCCATTGGCAAGAAAAATAAGGAAGACAAATAGCCTTATTTGTAAATTATATTATTTTTTACTTGATAAATCTGGAAAAGGGCATTTAACTGCTGTGGAACTGTTTGAGACGCATTCAATTTTTTCAGGATATAAAATAAACAAAGATAAAACATAGACTAAAGCAGCAAACTGTGTTCAATTAGTTCAACAATACCAATGGAAACATGATAAGATGAAGTATTTAGGTGTATGGATTAAAAATAATTATTTTATGGTAGCTACGGATATCTGGAGAGAGACTAAACAAAAGATTACACACAAACTGACAAGTTGGTGACTCTTGACTATAGATATGGATAATAAGTTAAAAGCAGTGAAAATTTTTCCATTTCCTTTAGTTTTATATATAGGTCAAGCATTTTTTAAAAACCACATGAAGATGCGGACCATAATTAATAAAGAATTGAAGAAATGTATTTGGGAGGGAAAGAGGGTGGGATAATTTGCTTCTTCCCACAGAATAAGGTGATTTATGATTACAAGAATTAAAAGGGTACTTTACAGCTATACGGTTAAGAACACCTTACTGAAATGACAACACTCAAAATGCCGAGTGCCGAAAAGCTGGAAAACTCAGAGAACAGTGAATCTCAAAAAAATCACCCTTCTCCTTAAAACTTCTTTATGCGGGGGGGGGGGCAAGCCTCCTGTGCACCCCACACCCCCATACTTATATATACCAACTCCAAGAGCATCATACCTCAGAGAAAAGGGAATATTCCATGAAATGCCTTCTCAGACTTAGTATACATAAGTCCAGTCTTTTTGTCATTTATTCTAAGTGCTTCGGGACATACAAGCAGAAGATTACATATCAAAATAGAAAGAAATCATGCTGAAATGGTTATGGTGATCACAAAATAAGGTGAGACTAGGATTTTGAGAGCACGCCCTTAAGGAAAAGAACAGCCACCACACAGAATATTATATTTATAAAGTAGCAGAAAGTATTTAAGAACTAAGCCAACATATTAATGAAGAAAGAGAGAAAGGACATTTTACCAATAGGGATGACTGTAAGTAGGGGCTCAGAAAACAGGCAATAAGGTGCTGGAAAGTACTGGAGAAAATCAGCAAAGCAGACAAGTTTGGGGAGCAAATAGGGAAGGAAAGGTAAAAAGCCAAGCAGAACCTTAGACTACACATTTGAGACTGTCTTCGCTAGCAAGGACTGAGAGAGTATAGGCAAAGAGAAAGGTATCACCCTTCTCCTTAAAACTTTTTTATGCAGGGGGGGCAAGCCTCCTGTGTACCCCCACACCCCCATACTTATATACATATATATATATATATTGAGACTGTCTTCGCTACCAAGGACTGAGAGAGTACAGGCAAAGAGAAAGGTATCACCCTTCTCCTTAAAACTTCTTTATGCAGGGGGGGGGCAAGCCTCCTGTGTACCCCCACACCCCCATACTTATATACATATATATATATTGAGACTGTCTTCGCTACCAAGGACTGAGAGAGTATAGCCAAAGAGAAAGGTATCACCCTTCTCCTTAAAACTTCTTTATGCAGGGGGGGCAAGCCTCCTGTGTACCCCCACACCCCCATACTTATATACATATATATATTGAGACTGTCTACGCAAAGGACTGAGAGAGTATAGGCAAAGAGAAAGGTATCACCCTTCTCCTTAAAACTTCTTTATGCAGGGGGGGCAAGCCTCCTGTGCATCCCCACACCCCCATACTTATATATATATAATATATATATATATATATATATATATATATATACCAACTCCAAGAGCGCCATACTTCAGAGATATGAAAGATCAGCTCTGATTGAGCTTTCAGTGTTGTGAAAAAGGGCTAATTAATAGGGCGTATTAAATAATACATAGTAACTATAATCATTCATAAGAACTTCGCAAAGTCTGCAAGTGAGAATGGAAATGAAATATACAAAAGAACAATAGCAGGACATCTGCATGGCTCAAAAGTATGCAGCAAAATCTAGAAGGTTTGTGATTTTTCATGGAAGTCTTGGCATAAGTATTTTATACCCCAAGCAGACTTCAGAGAATTTTTCCTCAAATAGATTGTAAATGCTGGAGGTATAATGAGGAAAACTAGTAGCAACTGGGAACATGTTTTTGGGAATGTAAAGAGTTGGCAAATTTTTTAAATCCTCACAGGGTACTTTGTCAGAAATGCTTAGGGAGCAAATTACTGGAAACAATGAAAAGATTATTTTCTGCTGAGATATAGAGAATTCATTGCTTAGACACACACATTAAGCTCTTATTGAGTTTAGTGCTATTGAAAGCAAAAAAAAAAAAATCACTAGAAAATAAATCTAAGTTAAGTACTGCATGTTTTAATGAGATAGAAAATGGAAGGAGCGAAGTACATAGAAATAAAATGAATCTGTGGGAACAATACTTGCAGACATTTTTAATGTTCACGAAGACGAGCAAAATTTCAGCTATGGCTGGACTTCAGCAATTTATGTAATGCGGGGGTGAATGACACTTGTTTAAGTAATACACATGTATAATGCATGAAAGTAAAAAAAAAAATACATGTAATGGTTTCTTTTATTTCCATTAATGTATGTGTACCCATGTCTTTACTCAATATATATGAAATTAATAAATGTTTTTTTAAAAAGGAAGTACTGACCATATTCTACATCATCTGCATGCACTATATCAATAAGAGGTACCACAGTAAAGACAACCCATCCTATGGAATAATGACAAACACGTGAGGCTGTAAGGAACTTTCTACCTTCTGTCTGATGGGTGATGTATGAGTGCCATGTCTTCCTGACAGTCCTGCAACATAGGCTGCAGCTCCTCCTGGGGTGAAGGGGTCAGAGTGGCAGTGGACTGGTGACTATATGAGACCGCAGCTGGGGAGGATGCTGCCCCACGTAAAGGTGGTGTAGGACCTCGGTCTTCATCATCTTCATCTTCTTCTTCTTCCAGTTCATCTCTTTGAAGATACATCCTTGTTGGAAGCAATGGGCAGGGCATTTCATGATCATAACTACAAAGAAACAAACAAAAAACATACTGGTATTTGCACAAAATTTCCACAAAGGTTACAGCAGCCTAAGAAATATTTAGCCAACAAATGCACTAAATTAAGTGAATGTTGTTAGATCAGTTTCTGGCATAGATATACCTGAGCTAAATGTATAAGGGTCACCTTCATTATCCTGAATTGCATGCACTCAAATAATCTTATGGTCGATGTACTTCTGCGAAAAGTCAGAATGCTGAATTCCAGTATACCTGGCATAAACACTGAACCTCAAAACTCCCTACAGCTCTGAACCTAGGAACAAGCATTAACATGGGTCCAGAAGGGGCTGAGATTGGTCAGTTGGGCATGTCGGTGTTCAGCATTCCATCACTGTAGGATGTAGATGTAGGACATGTATGACATCGGGATGTAGGACATCTTGCAGGTAGACTCAAGCAAATGTGATTCAGGATAATGATGCTAAACTCTCTCTCTCTTTATATATATATATATATATATATATATATATATATATATATATATATATATATATATATATATATATAGATATACATCTATATAAAATGTAAAACTGCTTATTTCTGTTCAAAATACAAACCATTTAAAGTACTATATAATGCTAAATGTGCAAGATTTAAAAAAGCAACAACGCTGGGAGCTGCTGTAGCAACTAACAATGATATGCAGTGAGCCTTCCTATTTACTCTTCTTTAGTATGATTTTTAATCACCTCGCTAAATGGAAAACAGAAACATAGCATTCGACGAGCTTCATGAATTCAGTCTACATTAGTTCTCCACATAAAGCATACAATGCATGCTGGGTTCAGTGGGTATTACTTTCCAAGGCTACTTTAGCGACTCCTTCACCCCACGACACCTACATGTCTGTCCTCCATTTCCCATTACCTGACCAAGTTACAACAAATACAGATGGATATACCAACTTACTTTTCTCTGTCTAGAATGGAATAGAAAAAGGGTCATTAACAAAGGAGGAGTTCTCAAATTAGCTGTAAAAGTAAGTTAAATACATCATTTATATATTGTCCTAAGAGGAATTCATTAACATTCATGACAAATCCCCTAACTAATTCTCCTAACTGACTGAACTACAGAAATGTATCCTTGAGCACTGTGGCCCCAAAGAAGGACCTAGACCTAAACACATTGTCCAACTAAAAAAGTATTTAAAGATGACCAACTGGCTCCTTTGAAAATGTCATCCAAAGTAGCCTTATGGAAAAAGGTTGCTGAAGCAGCCAGAACCCTGGTGGAATGAACACTGGGTAGCCACAATAAATCCTTTCCATTCTTTTTGCAAAAAAAAAAAGAAATACAGCTTGATAACAACAGGGCCAAATGAAGCTTTGCCACCATTTATCCAACCTACTGCTGGGGAACAAAGAAAACAAACAACAGATTATGTTCTTTAACATCTTTATGCCTGTCCATACAATACTATTGATGTCTGTGGGTATCTATCATGTCCAGCAAGAGTTTGGCCTGTTTGAAGTACTTTATAGACAACACGGAAGCTCACCTTTTTTTCTAAGGTTCAACCTGGCAGTGACCATAGGCATAAACAATACGTTAAACCTCAATGAGATCCTTTTTCCTGTGAACAGCTAGACAAAGAGGATGGCTGTACAATGCCTGCAGTACAGAAATCATTCTGGCTGAAGTCACAGCTACTAAGAAAAACTACCATACTGCAAACTTACACTGGTGGTGGCTGCCACATAAGAAGGATGACAGTCAGGCTTCAAATAAAAACACAGAGTCCATGCAGAAATGGATCAAATGGACCCCGCAGGAATGCCTTGCAGACTTTAGCAGAAGCTAAAGACAAATTTTACCAGGTATAAAACTCACATATGGCACATGGGTGCTTTTCGGCTGATGATTAGCTGAGCCACAAGTCAAAAATTCTTGACAAACATTGAAGAACTTGAGTAAAAGGAGCACAGAATGGACTGGCTTTATGCTATGTAGTCCATAATTTTCCTTAACATATTTTCTAAGTAGCGGGTCTCTGAGAAGATAAGAAGATATACAACATCCTCCTTGAGAAACTCTGGTTTGTCAAAGTCAAAGTAAACTTTATTGTCATTAAAAACTACACACGTGTAGCCCAAACAGAATTTTACGCATCAGCTCAATTCCTGAGATTACAAAGGAAAGTGAAACAACACATACAAGTAGAGGAATAAACACAACTAACAAATACAATACTACTATTAATACATGCAAGAAAGAGTCGAGACATTTACCAACATACATAAACAAGAATACCCTCCCGAGTTAAATTAACTACCCTGTGTAGTCTATATGTGGTTATGCTGGGAAGAGGAGCTCCCAGGAGCACATGGATTCAGGTATACTCTCCATGATGGATGAAACAAGAAATATTCCCACAGAGGTAGCCTTAGAGCATGATATGAGTTTTTATCTGCATCTTCTACAGCACTAGAGACTACACTGTCTGTACCAATACAGAACAATTAAAATTACCCTAGCCCTGTGGAACCTTACCTTCTGTATGAAGTGACAGTAAACACTTCATCAGTGTTGCAGCCTGTGATTTGTGATCCAGTACTGCCCATACCTGTCCTTCATGTACATCTTCCAAGTCAGTATGAAGGTATGGCATCCATTCCCATCATGGTATTAGAGACCCAAAAGATTTGGAGAAATTAAAAAAGGTATAATTATAAATGTGTGCCACATGATAGCTTCCCAGTTCTGTTGGCATATTTTACACACTGTGTAATTCATGCCAAGTGCTGACAATAATAGTAATTATAAGATGCCTAGCCACGTGCACCTTTAAGTAGCACATTACAGTTTCTGCCACCATTTTCGAGCAGTTACTAGTGCTTAGCTAACTGAGCAGGCCCGTATATGATAACTTGGGGTAAATTTACATCCACCCATAGACTAGCCTTAAAGGTAATCAAGACAGTACTTTGAAGTTAGAGGTTAGTTATTCCATAAGATGGAAATAACAATGAGTTAGAAACCTATCCCACTAGTAAGTCCTGTTTGTTTGTTGGGGAGCTTTAAGTCCTTAGTGTGGGTGTTTGTACGTCCATTATTTTTGCAAGGAAATAGGAGCCATACAGGACAGGGTATTTTTGGTCTCACAAAACAAGACACAGTATGAGCCAGTAGGCTTTCACATACAAGGAGAGTTACACTAACCTATTGGGACAGTATAAGGATTTAAGGCCTTTAACTTTCTTGGTTAGATCTCTCTGGGAACTTACCACTGGAGCAATATACCTGGATTTGTACAGGGGGTACTGTACTTAATGATGGTTCGGTAACAGAAGTATACAGCAGTATGATAACTTCCTAGGATCTTGAGGATATATTCTCTTGGAAATTAACTTGGTCTGACAGAAGGCTTTCTTAAATGCAGTGGAAACGATGACTGAATGATAAACAGATAGAGTGTGCCCATTTAAGTGTCCAGGTCTCTTATAACAGCATCTATCTGAAAATAAATTCCTTTTGTAATGTACAAAGGGAAAGCTTTTTTTTTTTTGCCAAATGCTACTATGGTGCAATTTTTAACATTTAACATGATGCTGCTTTCAGACACCAGGTATATACATATCCAAGCCCTTGCTGGAGCTGTTTTGATATAACAGGATAACAATAGTACCCAACTAACAGGTCATGCAAACCTGGCCAAACAGACTTCTGGGACATTGGCTTGAATATCTGCAAAACAAATGCTGAAGAAAGTAAGGACCAGCTAAGAACACTGAGGGACCCCACAAGTCAGAATTTAAGTTTAGAGAGGGTACCAGAAATTTTCAAAACTAGGGATCTGTTGGATGGCTAATTTGCAACCTTTCAATGCTGGGAATTAAGTTTATGCAACTTTTCAATAATAATAGCGATGAGATGATATCAAACATCTTATCTAAGTCTAAATAAGCAGCAGGAACTGCCCACAGCCTCTGTAACCTTTTCGTGGAAGTCTACTAGGTTTAGGAGACAGGAGCTACCCTTCCTAATACGGAACTGACTGGGGTCTATATCAGTTAGGTTGCCTATGCCTCCATTTATAAACTCTGCTATAATACATTCTATTCATTTAAATATAAGTCTAGTAGTGAGGCTGATGGGTATATAATTACCAAGGTCCATACATGGGCCACCCTTGTGCGGAGGGGTCACACTGGATGTTCTAGGCATCAGAAAGAAAACCCTGTGTATAGGCTGATGCTGAATGGATTAAACAGAGGTTTTGAAACTGCATACTGGACCCTGAGAATACAGACCAGCATGTGATCAGGCCCCATTAAGGAATTTATTTTAGCATTTGACAGGGATTTTGAGAATTGTTCCAAAGTGATTTTAGGGGAATCTACACTTTCAGGGATAATGGGACAAAATGTTGGATAGTAGGAAAGAGTTAACACTAAATCTGTTAGCAAAGACACTGTCTAAATAAGAGTATTTGATATTATGGATGCCTCAGTGAATTGTTGGACATAATTCCTTAATTTCCTGACATAACTGAAAAATGATTGCTAGCTTCCATTAGTATCTGTAGTGACATTAAGCTCATATTCCACTTTGTTTTTTTTTCTAATAATGCCCTTAAATCTCTTGTTGGCATGCTTTAGTGTAGTCGTGAGGTTGGTGATGGGGATTTCTTATACACACACACGTCTTTTGGCTTTTCCCGGTTTGGGGTCGCCACAGTGGAACTCCCGTCCGCTAATGACTGGCAGTAGATTTTTACAGTGCCGAGTTGCCAGCCCGATGTCCAACCTTCAAAGAAGGCACGGCCATTCACACACGCACATACCTGCATATCTTTTACCGTCACTCGACCACGGGGAGGACATGCAGACTCCACACAGTAGGCGCTCCAGCCGAGAATCGAACGGGAGAACCTCTTCCTGTGAGGCAACAATGCTAACCACTGCACCACCGCGGACTGATGGAGATTTCTTACAACTTCTCATTATTTTCGTTTCTGTTGTAGAGTTCATTAATATCAAAATTACATTAGAGAGGCTAATTTCTGAATTTACCATTATATTTAGGGTGATGGGTATTCAGTTTTCTATGTAACTGTTTTTGTGGTAGTAAAAGCCAGATGTGAATGTTTTAGTTCTATTGGATACATTTTTGATGGACTTTTGGGAAATTTGTCTAAGTCTTATACAAGTTGACGTGGTTTTGACACAGAAAACTATCTAAAAGTGGTCTCAATTTGGAGATGGGGTAATACTGCTACATCTGATAGAAAAAAAAATACTGACTTGTGGTTAAATTTAACCAGGGATCGGGAGATGTCTGATGAGGTATAGGTGAGAGATAGGTTCAAGGATATCTGAACTTCTAGTGGGCAGTTTTACAATTTTCTCCAACACATTGATATTAATAAAGTCTAGGAAAAACAGCAAGAAAATAGCCGGTTTGATATGTAATCTCTCAGCTGTTTTAATATAATTTCCACGATTTGTAGAGGATACAGATGGGACTCTACATAAAGCAATATTTTGATTTGGTAAAGGTGATTTGAATCTTTAAGAGCTGTAGACCCTGGGTAATCTGACATGAGGTGATTGTGTTCTAGGAAATACAGATACTCTGCCAGCAGTCACTTTAGAGACCAGAAGGTGTGATAGTTTGTAACCCTGGTACTGCGGAAGTTCTCTGATTGCACTGAAATGTAACTGCACAAATATGAATGTGTTCACATTGCAGGAGGACCACAAGTTCTGGCATCTTTCCATTTATACTTCTAGCATTGAGTACTGTCACCATGATGTTGTTTATAGCTTTCCATGTATACTCCTAGCATTGAGTACTGCCACCATGATGTTGTTTACATCTTTCCATTTATACTTCTAGCATTGAGTACTGCCACCATGATGTTGTTTACATCTTTCCATTTATACTCCTAGCATTGAGTACTGCCACCATGATGTTGTCTACATCTTTCCATTTATATTCCTAGCATTGAGTACTGCCACCATGATGTTGTTTAAATTTGAGTCTCAGTTTGTCATGTTGTAGTGCCCAGTAGAACTTTTCTTTTTTAAGCAGACACATTGAGGGTAACAAAAGCTTTAACCATTATAAGGAAGCCATCTCATACCATGAGAGGTGCGAGCTATCCCTGGTGAAACAGTAAGTCCTACCTGGCACCTCATCTCAGGCTGATGCATACTGATTTCTCTACAGACTGACACCAAAGCCAGTTATCATGTCTTGATATCCAGACATCATTCTGGATTTAAGAAAGCTATTACTCAAGAATAATGTCTTCCGTGCCTCTAACTAATGCACAGTAAGATCCTTCGTTTCTCTCAGCATGTCTGTCTGGATACAGCTTTGCAGGCCATTCACTCTCACATTGGCCAACACTACGTCATAATCATATCTGTATGGTTTACAGGGCTTCAGGGCCTTTGTGACAGCATGGATCTCTGCACCAGGCTAGAACTTTAAAGTCTGTTCTTGTCCAATCTGGTAACTTTAGAATCTGTATGCCTGATTACACAGTCACCTATGACTAACACAGGAACCTGCAAGGAAGCAAACTTACAGGGATTTATGGGTTTACGTCTGCTTTCTTGATAACCCTTTGGTGAAATATGTGGATCTGTACACTGAGTGCACTGGGTCTGCAGTCAGTCTGCATGCACTGGGTCTGCAGTCTATCTAAGTGTACTGGATCTACAGTCTGTCTGAGTGCACTGGATCTACAGTCTGTCTGAGTGCACTGGATCTACAGTCTGTCTGAGTGCACTGGATCTACAGTCTGAGTGCACTGTGAGTAGGCATACATTTCTTATACTTTGATGTCAAGCCTCTGCTCCACAGAGACTCTGCAAACATGAATGTGAACTCTGGACTGCATTCAGAAGTACAGACAAGATATATAATTGAGTGGACAAGATAAGAAGAAGAATGTCTGAAGTGTACCCACATTTTAATAAGGCACTATTGTGCGTGCTCATGACCTGCTTTTCATACAGGACATTTCATTTTACATAAGCATGTGAAAATACTCTGACAAACTATCCCAACAGGACCAGTAGGAAGGTGTGTAACAAAACACCCTTGCTGAGCAAACTGCATGAGCTTATGGGTAAGAATTCACAAATACTTGTGTCAGATGCTAAGCTGGCTATCTCTACCATCTTTCTCCCCCATTTCCATATGGTTAGTAATTATTTTATTTTCAAACTATATTCCCATAGTTTGAACCCTTCTGGCTAATATCTACTGTATACTATATAGTTTTGTGCAATTTACTATTTAGAAATGACACTGCTATGCATAACATCAGATTCTTTAATCATTTCCTGAGTAATACTACTCATCAAACAGTAGGGCAATATAAATCGGCATTATCTTGAGGGTATACATGGAATCAGAAAAGGAAATTAAATGATAAACAAAATGTATTCCTAGATCATGAAATGAGGTGCATTGTCTAATAATTTCCAAAAATGATCCTTCTAATTTTATAGAACTTGAAAGCAAAGACATATTTATTTGTATGCTGGACATCACAAAACTGTTTAGATGTGCTGGGTACAAATAACACCAATTTTCGAATGAATTAGTTGGAAAAATTACACATAAGACAGCTATTAAAAAGTCGTGGCAGTGGTTAACAGGAAAATATAAATGTGACAATGGGTATGTAATTGCCACTTCACTGCAACTGCTTTTGACTGCTAGACTAACACAAAATGTCAATACAATATGTCAAAGCCAACAGGACATTAGCGTGTCAGTAAAATGATGAAGACAGCAGATTATTAAATACAATGAACCACACCAGAGTACTCTAAAATGATCCATTTTTAAAACTGACATATAGTCAAAATGGTGACACATATCCATTTGCAGACTCCCAAGTTTACATAAAAAAAAGCAAACAACCATTTAGCCCTATTGATTGCAAAATGATGCCTTTTAAATCTAACAACCTTTAAAACGTTTAGGTAATCATATCTTTGTAACAGACGATTTTTAAATAAAAGGGTGGAATTTGATCATTAAAAACTGTTGCAGTAGTTATGCTTAATCCATAAAAAGTATACCAATGTTATTAAATTATAATTATTTCCTCATTTCTTATTATTTTAGTGGATATATATGCAGAAGTCCAAATCTGTTCCAGACTAAACATTTTTTCTGTGTACATCTTAAAAGTTTTCTTTTAAAAATGAAAACTATACAGATTTTTTTTTTTTTCCCTATGAGATGTCGGAGTTATTTTATATGTAAATTTTATCTAGTTAAGCATGTCAATTTGTATGTACCTCATATTTTAAATCTTGAGATATTTATCTAGCTGTATCATTTTATCATAATCTGCAAATGCCTTAACAATAACTGTATTAGAATATTATAAAGGTCAAGAAAATCTATGCCTACACGAGTTCAACTGTCAATTAATTTCTCATTTTAGTAATAAGGAACATGCCTTATTCAAACATACCATAAAACATACCACAGGTAGGTTTACTTTTATTATAGACACAATATTGTTAGACAAAATAAATAAATCTGGGTGGCATAACATAATGGATAAAATGGATAAAAAGGAGAAGACATGCATTATTAGTTTGGGAGGGGTTTTTTCACCTGGGCTTAATGAATATTTATGAGGTGTTAGTTATGGTATATTAATGACTATTTACATCCAAGGAGTTTTTAATTTTTTATGGCAGTGATGCTGAACCGGTATACTGATGCATTTTTTCAACGTTATTTGTTAATTTCCTTATACAAATGAACTTGGACTAATATGTCAAGGCATTAAAGAAGTACTGTCGATTATATTGCATGCTGACCCCTTTGTTTTGAATGCTACAGTTTAACCTCATGTCAGATTTTTTTCAATGCAATTCTTTTGAACTTTAAACCCCAGAGTTGATATGATAAACCTGACTATTCCTCTGCCAAACATTTTAAGGCTTTATGAAATGTGTCTGCAAATCATTACTAAATAACTTAATATGGTTCAGCATTGATCACAGTCACAAGATGATAAAACATCTTACAATGTAATTATTGGTTTGATCACTGGTATAGACAAATAGATACCAGACTACAACCCAGTCAATACAGGTCCAGTTTGAGGGGAAAGGAGACAAAACACAGTACCTACTCACATTTTCATCGGGGAGACTGAGGGGCATGGAGACAGAAAACTTAATGGGAGCCACCTGCAAAGGTCAGAGATACATGGCGATAATGTAACTTGTGGAACTGAATGACATCTATGTTCTGCAGATGATGCAAACCCACCACTGGAAAGCTTATGCAGAATGCAATAAGTGGATATGGTTCAAAACAAAATTACCCTGATGACATTCTGTTGACGATGGGGTCATCTTATTTATTTATTTAGCATTTGTTTACTGGGAAAGCTCAACATGGATCATTAGCGTACCCCTTTTGGGGAAGACCCTAGGAGAAAAGCTCCACAAGCTACAGATTACAGAAACTGGAACAAAACAAAACAAAACATAATATTTTATTAACAACTATACTGTGTGTGTGTGTGTGTGTGTGTGTGTGTGTGTGTATTTATAGATATAGATATAGATATACATATATATTTATAGATATATGTGTGTGTGTGTGTGTGTGTGTGTGTGTGTGAGAGAGAGAATATATATAGGACAATTTCTAAGCAAAATCAGCATTAAGAATATTACATAGTTTATAACACGAGAGCTAAATATAGGTGTCAGGAATAAATAAAGGGAAGAAGAAAGAATGGAAGGCAAATCAGATGTATTGTCATTAAGTGTAGACCATACCTCTCAACTGTCCAGATTTTCATACAATATTCACATTTTTGCTTCATATGTTTGGTGTGTTCCTCATAAAATTTCTGCTTTTCTGGTCAATATCTGAGATGATCTGAGGACTGAAGTCACTAAATAATGACATATATTTGAGTTTCAGACTTCATATCCTTCAGAAACTGCATGCTGACTCAAATTATGTTACTCTATCAACTTTTTAAGTTTATAGGAGCAATAATTAACATGTGTCCCTATTTTTGGCCTTTGACCCCCATTATTTCAGGCTTTGCCCAGATTTTTCATGCACTAACTGGTTGAGAGGTATGGTACAAACAGTTGTGGGACTGAGGGTAATCAAGGGGGAAATTATAAGGATAAAAAAGAAGAGAAGTAATGAAGCACGGAAGAGGAAAAAAGGGAAAGTTACTGTTACTTAGGGCTATGACAGGAACATAGCCAAGAGTTATGACTTAGCTTCTGTGTTCATTCAACAATGTATACTGTTGCACAATGCCTACTTGACTCCCACAGTTTAGCAGTAATGTGACAACTGTCTTTTCTTTAACAAGTACTACATCAGAAGGACTCAACTGCTGATTTCCCTCATGTTTTTAAATGTGCAGCTCCGCTTAGCCAGTTTAAGTCTTTTTCTATGACAATTTATTGCTCCATTTAATTATAAATAATAAAAATAACTAACTTCTATAATTACCTCTAAGAGGCACATGTTCAATATAACAGATCTGATAATGCATAACCTACTATGACTGATCGCAGCTTAGGTTAAGTTTTTTAACTAAACATTGTTTAAAAAGAGAACAGATTTCAGTAAAATGATGGTGTGATATCATCAAAAAGAGCTTATCATCATGGAAATACTCACAAAAAATGTTTGAGAGCCTTACTAAGATTTCCAAATATGTATAACTGTCTTAATCTAATAATCCATGTTTCATTTATGTTTTATGTTAAACACTACACGCTCTCGCTATTTCATGCTGCTTATGTTGTTTCTTTGTACTACAGGGTCTAAATGAGTAGGATATATGTATATGCACACATACAAACATACATATATACAAACACACACACACAAATATATAAAATGCAGTGTAAGATCATAATATTTAATATACATTGGTTAAGATTGCTGTGTGGTAGGCTGATAGACTGCAAAGACTGTCAGATTTGTATATCAACACAGTTTATATTTTAAAACAAAAACTGCAGTTGTTAAAAGAAATACTTCATTAGGAATGTATGTTACAGTATTTTATACAGTCCACTTAGAATTAATAACACTGGAGAAATTGGTAGTTTTTTGGGGGATCTATTAACAGTCATTTAATTCAGCCAATCTACAGTAACAAATCATTTCATCATCAGATTTGCCTAACTTTCCTTGTGGCTGTGAAGGCTCAAAAGTTGTTATATTATGTAAGGAGGCAGAAGCTAAATCTCCCTTCATGAATGGTGTGGGCCCCACCTCACCCAAAGTCAATAAGTTATAGACATATATACAAGTATGTGTGTGTGTATGTATATATTATTTTATTTTTATTTTATTTTACATTTGTTGACAGGGCTAGTCCAGCTGGATATATGTCCATTTTCAGTGGAGGCCCGGGGAGAAAAGCTCCAACGATATTACAGATAATTCACAGCAACAGTCAATATAAGGTCAAAAATAATAACACATTGAGTCAGAACATGTGATATACATGCAAGCAGGCATATAAACAGATAGCTATAACTATACGGGTTTAGCAAAATTATCCACTGTTGGAGTCGGAATTAATCATCCTGTAACTATAAAAGCTCTGTTTATCCTTACTCAGCTTTAAACACCATAAGTAAACTGGCAATATCAAACAAGGCCATGTTAGAGCACTTACCTTTCTTCGACAGATAAGCTGAAGTCATCGCCTGTGCTAGTAGTGGGTGGAGGATGTGCAGGGGGTGGTGGCAAAAGGTCTGCCCAATTCATACCTGACTGCTTAGGTAGTTTAGGTGTTCTGGTACCTTTCTTGTGACCTTGACTTCCTAAAAATACATTTAAATAAAAAAATGCTGAAGAAGGGAAACTTCAAGCATACATTTATTATACTTCAGGCACCACGAATACGCTTTCACATATTGAAAATGATGCATTGTAATAAATATTCTAAGAAGAGAAACAAAAAATAGAAAACCTTTTGACAAGTAATTTGCAAGGCAATGGAAACCACTCTTCTTCAGCGAATTATACTCATTAACTTTAACTGTAAAAACTGCATAAAAAGCTACAAAATGCTAAATGCACTTTGCAAGCAAAGTCATTCAAAAATGATGTGCACAAAGCAATTAACCAAATTCCCATCTGAAGTAAATGAACTGAAGACGCCTTCCTTGCATGCTGCAGTCTGCGCTTCGGTTTGCAGAACTTAAAATATATTAAGAAAACAGATGCAATCTGTTCACGTCATGCTGGTATATTAAGTTATCAGGCATATGGAGGATTGTGTGCACCCACTAAAGCGTTTTGCCCTGGCAGAATTACTGGTTTCAATCAGAATGACAGGTGGAGTTAAAAATAATTAGGTAGGGTAATGAAAATAATTACCTAGTAAAAAAGGTGGGAAATGATAAAAAAATCAAAACAGAAAAGATTTCTAGCATGAACTACTGCAAGGAGTTTTTGCAAACGGTGCTGAAGGTTTGATGCAATTACAAGTGGTGAAACATATTTATTCAAACCATGAAATCTGTCTAATAACAGAGGTGTCAGGACTTCATAAGACTCTACAGACTACCCAGCCTGCAAGTTAGCAATATGGTGCCCTTACAGTTCAGTAACAAGAACACATCTTACAAAATTCTGATACAGCTTCTCTTGTTGTGTAGTTTTTTGTTTCCTCAAACTATGGACTAATTTAAAACCTGAAATCTAAACCTAGGTGCACTTAAAACTAGTCATGCAGAAGGTTTAACTGCACATGCAAATGCAAGATGCTTTATCTGTAGACTCTTAAACGGCAACTGTGTTTAAGCTTTCTTTTCCCAAAGCATATCTCCCCCCCTACAAAATGAGACCTACACACTACCACATATAAACATGAATGACTCAGCTGCTTCTTCCCTTCTGTGGCATTTATGTTTATTAAAGTTTCTCAGTGCAAAGCAGATGTTTGGCTTGGATAAAATAACATAATAATCTTTGCTGCATATCAAAAAATAACTTGCATATCTACAGCTATGAAAGGGATACCTGGCTTACAAATAGTGTAAAAGTATAATGGGATACTAAATGCCAGCCTTCAAACATGAACAAGACAGACCACTGAAAACAATGCCAGTAGTCCAGCTATGAACCACAGGCATAGCTTCAGAATATTAAGGTATACTCAGCACTTTTAATCTAAGCCATTCAAAAGACTTTTTTCAAACACCTTTACTGAATCATCACTTGTGACACTGGCAAATTTACATTCATATAAAAGTAATCAAACTATATTAACATAAATATTATACTTCACATATATTGCTACATATATAATCTAAGCAATATTACATAAATTATTCAATTCCTGATTTTTTTTAAACAAGAAATATCTTCATTAAACCATCACTTACTACATAGGCAAGCATACATTTATATAAATGACAACACACCACACCAACACAATCCTAGTGGCAAGCATTTTACATCACAAACCATACTGACACATTCCTAGTTGCACAACTTTATACATCACTTATAATCAAACCAATCTTTCTCACTCAAATTTGCGTAGCTCATTTAAGTCCTACTGCTTTTCAGACTTCATTTCTCCCTTGTATGTATTGTTTCCACGACTCCCAGTTTTCCCTATGTAGTTTGCACCTACACTTTTGTAAAGATTTTAATTCCAGTTGTTTTATCTCCTTTACTATATTCACAACTTCTAGTGTAAGCTGGTTTAGATTTTAATTTCCATTTTCTAGTAATGCTTTTTTTGTCAGCCACTTTTATCAGACACCACAAGGTCTTATGTCTAGGCAATTCTGATTCTGTATCATAGCTCAGAAAAATCATCTCCCTCGTCAGACCAATCTGCCCACCAGAATCTCTGAATGTACACCCTGCAGGGAATCCTTAAAATCTGCCAACTCACCACACTCCGAGAAAATATGTTCCCAATTACCTATTTCTTACCCTTCACATCAGCAATATTTACTGTCTACGTAAGGAACAATTATCTGGAGTCTATTTGGGGTATAAAAATATCGGTCTATATGACAGTATCGAATGGACTAAATAGCGAATGCTATTTAGTCGATCCGATACTGTCGAAATGGCCAAATAGTGAAGTTACGGAACATCGAATTTTTTCCCAGGGGAAAAAATTTGGTGGGCTGTCTTCGGGACTTTGCCATTTCTTCCACTATAGTGCGATCTCGGAGTTGGTATATTTAAGGAGGGGGTGGAGGACACAGCCCCCCCCCCACACACTGGGGGGTGTCGGGGGCAAACCCCCCCACTTAAATTTGTGTTTAAATTTTTTTTTTTTTTTACGGAGCAGCGTATTTTTTCCCTGGGAAAAAATTTGCTGTTCCTTTTGTTCGATATTTTGTTGTTTAGATATTATCGGTACGATGAAATAGCATTCGCTATTTTCATTGTACGATAATATAATATAGATGCAAAATATCTATGTAAACATTTCCAGGCAAAAATCCTACATCTTCTAGATTTTGTTGCATATTTGGGTGACAAACATATATCCTCCCATTGTTTCTTTATGAATTGTTTATCCAGTCTCTCTTCCTAATCCTTTCTAACCTCCTCTGATTGATTCCTATATTTATTTACAATATTTTATATGTGCTACTAATTATTTATTTTTTAATGGCAGCTTCTGTTCTAGATTCTATTAGAAACTCTACCAATGCTGGTCTTTCATTTAGGACCCCCCTATTTCTTTCTCTTTGCCTATACTCTGATATCAATCCCTGATAGGGAAGGTAATCTCTAACGTGCAGTCCAAATAAACTCTTGGTGTCTTCCCATTCTATCATCTTTCCCTCCCTATTTATTTGCTCCCAATATCTTGGTTCTTTTGCCAGTTTTCTCCAATAAATTCCTGACCCCTCTTGCCTATTGCCTGTATCCCTAAATTGCACTTATCCCTATCAGCAGAATCTCATTTCTCCATTCCCGTGTTGGTTTTGTTCTTGGAATACTTTCTGCTAATTTATGGATATAATATTCTGCATGATTGTTATTCTCCTTAAAGACCTGCATCCCAAATCCCAGTCTCTCCTTGTTTCTTGAGCTTCCCCCATGTTTCATCATCATCCGCTGACGTCATTTTGTTTTGATCATGCTGATGAAATACTTTCCTTCCAACTCTGATTGTCAGCAACTCCAACTTCTGGCAGTCCTTTCGCCAAATAGTGGTGAGAAGATAAAAAAAGGACCATAACATTACATAACACTAAAAAGGGACAGGTTTTAAATTAAATCATATGCTCCTACTTGGCAGATTCAAAGTGCCCCATAACTATTACTTGTAGATATGACCCATAAACCAGCCATTCAGGTAGCAAACACTTAGTTAGAAAAAGACCAGAAAAAAGGAACAAAAAAAAAAAAACGAGAAGATTTTCTTTTCAACTTAAAGACAAAAAGTGTAATCGGCATCATTAAGCACTGTATATAAACTACAAATTTCCTTTTATTGTTCTCAAATGGAAGCCAAAAAGAACTTATACAAAGCTGGAATATCAACCATACGGAGCAGAATTGCTTCACAATGCTTTACTCACTACAAAACAAAACTAATATACTACTACACCGGCACACACATTAAACTATGTTATTTCAAGATCTCACATCAATTCACACATTCAGTTACACTGCTTCACTCTATAACTTATTTTTAACTAAATATTTTCATTGTAACAGTAAATGTTTTTTTTTTAATCTAATTAATATTCACATTCTTAAAAAATTTAACTATTAGTGAGAATAAACTTGTAGTCAAATAAATACATTTTAATGATTCTTCTGCAGCTTTCATTCAGAGACCCTGATAAAGTAAATTTTAGTGCATATATAAGTTTTTTAAGATACCAGGGCACCTGCACTGCTCTGGAGTCTTAACTCTTGAAGCCAGTTATTAAAAGCAATGAGCTAAAATTGTGCTTAAAACAGTCATCAGATGTGTAAGGATTCCATTACTCCAAATGTACAAAATGCATTTGATCCAAAAATCACATTTCCAACATAACATTTATTTTCTTTTCTTTTGTTCACTCAAGGGAGTTTAGCAAGCATACTGAACACGGTAGACCACATACACTTTCATTTGTCTGAGAAGACTGCTTTAGTTTATGGTCGTGTGATTCCCAAACTGTCTTATGTTATATGTCAGCAATAAATCAATATGGCCATTAATATGCACTATAATGACTGCATCTGCAGCCATTTTGCTAGTGGCATGACAATGAATCACCCACAAAATTTTCTTACCAAATTTTATATATAAGAAAAATCAATGCAAAATACTATCTGTTGTAGAAGGCAGGATTTATAACACAAAGCAAACGCAATCCTTCCTTTGGAAAATGAAATACAAAATACATAGGATTGTCTGCAGTAAAGATTAACCTTGGATATTAATATGCAAGTTGTACCATGTCTCAGTCTAAGGGAAAAGCATTTGGAAGAAACCATCTACATGAAACACAAGGAAGATACCAGAAATAGTACAGTTTGCTTTTGTTTAAACCCCATTCATATTTTTTAGCATTAAATGTGCATTATTATACAATCTAATACTCTTTTGCAGTCAAGAAGCTATTAAATGGCATAATACATGCACATAAAAAAATACTCAAACCTCTTAAAAAGGCAAACATAAAAAAATAGCAACAACGGCAAACGTTTTAAAGAATCACTACTCTTTTTTTCCTAAATACACCAACAGATTAACATGATTAGAATTATTATTTAACACATACATAATTGCATTCCAAATAATCTTACGGAAATGAAATACCTTGCACTGTAGCTTTACAGAAAAGTTTCATATTAAACCAGCAATGCCAAAAGTCACATTCCTAAATACTGTAGTACAAAATCCATTAAAACTATACAGCCCAGTTAATTATATTTTTCTAAGCAAAATATCTGCCATTTTTCTAACTGTCTCTCCAGGATCAGCATAATGTCTCACCATTCCTGCACTCAGCGGGCCCATTTTTTCCTCCATGGAGGCAAGAACCTGGCTACACTGGTCTGTATAAGAAGCTTCCACCCCATTTATTCCTTGAGTGGCAAGCTTCATCCCCCTACTTGTTCTTCCACAGAGTGACAGTGAGCTGCTACTGAACAGGTCAGTCGACAGAAAGTACAGTTTTGTACCCACCATAAATGTAGATGTCCGATAGATATGCAACTGCAGTCATAACATATGGGTTGTCCTGCCTCAGGCAGCCCTCAGTCGGCCGGATTCCAAAGTCTGGGTCCGACGTCGGCTGATGTCGCATTTCTCTCCGACGTCAGAGCGGCTGGAGTATATAAGCATCAGCCGACGCCATTTTCTTCAGTGTTTCTTGCCCCAGATGCCAGGTGCCCTCCAAGGAAGGCTGTAATCAAATTGGAAGACAAAAACAGGATTCCAGACAAATAAGTAAGCAATAAACAGATACACCATAACAGATATCCCCAGCTAAGAGAAACAGGGATAGGAGTGGACCCAAGGCATAGAGGGGTATGGAGTGAGGGAAAATCCGACTGCAGTTGCATATCTATCGGACATCTACATTTATGGTAGGTACAAAACTGTACTATGTCCTTCATGAATGCAACTGCAGTCATAACATATGGGTAGAATACCATAGCTTAGCTGGGGGAGGAGGAATGCTCTAGGAAAGAGATGGTGTGGCAATCAAACCCTGCAGGACTGCCGAAGCAAAGCCTGCTCTGGATCTGGAGTATAAAGGGAGATTGTAGTGTTTGGAGAATGTATGCACGGAGCTCCATGTAGCAGCTTCTAGAATGTCTTTTGTAGGCACCCCTCTTAAGAATGCTGTAGAGGTGGCTATAGCTCTGGTGGAGTGTGGTCTGACATTGGCTGGAACATTCTTCCCATGGAAGGAATAACAAAATCTGATGCAATGTCCAATCCATTTTGAAATAGTCTGTTTTGAAATTGCTTTTCCTTGTACTCCAGGGGCGTAAGCTACAAAAAGTTGATCAGACTTCCTACTGGTCTTGGTTCTGTCCAGGTAGTAGCGAAGTTGTCTGTGAATGTCCAAGGTATGCAACAGTCTTTCCCCTTTGTTCTCAGGATTGGGGAAGAAAGCAGGCAGGTGAATAGCTTGATTTAAAGAAACCCTAGATACCACCTTTGGCATAAAAGTAGGGTTGGTTCTTAAGGAGACCCTGTCTCTGTGAAAGATTATGAATGGTGGTATTGCCATTAGGGCCTGTAGTTCCGAAACCCTTCTTGCTGAGGTAATTGCCAACAGGAAAGCTGTCTTCCATGAGAGAAATTGTAAGTCCACTGAAGCTGCTGGCTCAAACGGAGGTAGAGTCAGTTTTTCTAGGACAAAGTTGAGGTCCCAAGCTGGCACTGGAGCCTTTCTTGGTGGCTTAATGTTCTTGATTCCCCTGAGGAATTGCCTTAACAAAGGATGTGAAAACACAGGCGGATCAGTGTTATATCTAGCTGAAATAGCTGAAGCATGTATCTTTATGTAAGAATATGAGAGTCCATTCTGTAGCATATCTGCCAAATATTCCAGGATGAGTGGGATGTTCAATAATGATGCATCATGTCCCTTGCTGGTATTCCAAATGCTGAATCTCTTCCATTTTGCTAAGTAAACCTTTCTGGTGGATGGTCTTCGAGCTTCTGTTAATATCCGCTGAACTTCCTTGAAGAGAGATAGACTGAGGTTATTCATGGGATCTCCCAGGCTGTTAGCTGCAGCGTCTGAAGGTTTGGATGCACTGTTTTGAAGTTGTGTTGAGTCAAAAGTAGGGGCCATTGGGGAAGGGCCCACTTCTTGTTGTGACATATGCTCCGTAGTAGTGGGTACCAGTGTTGTCTTGGCCAGTCTGGAGCTATTAGGATCCCCTTGGGTCTCTCTGCTTTGATCTTTAGTAATACTGTGGTCATCAGTGGCAGAGGTGGGAATGCATAGATTTTTAGGAAGTTCCAGTTGAATGAAAGAGCATCTATTTTCCAAGCTTGTGGATGGTATGTCCTTGAACAGAATTTTTGTAGATGATGGTTGAGGTGAGAGGCAAATAGGTCTACTTCTGGCCTGCCCCATGTCGAGGTGAGTTGTGTGAAGATTTTCGTATGTAACCTCCACTTGTGGATCTATGAAATTTCTGCTTAGGCTGTCCGCCAGCACATTGTCTTTGCCTGGAACAAACTGGGATTGTAACTGTATGTTTAGGCTCAGTGATTTTTCCCAAAGATTCATTGTCAGTCTGCAAAGGGGGTAAGAATGGGTGCCCCCTTGCTTGTTTATATACCACATCACAGTGGTGTTGTCTGTCCGTATCAGTAAATGGCCTTGCTGAAGTTGTTGTCGAAAGGCCTCGATGGCATGCATTACTGCCAGCATTTCCTTTTGGTTTATATGCAGATGTGTTTCCTTTGGAGACCATTGTCCTTGTATACATCTGCCTTTCATGTGCACCCCCCCATCCAAGGTCTGAGGTGTCTGTGGTCATGGTCTGTGTTATCTGAGGTTTTTTGAATGACATACCTGTGTTTGCCTGGCTTACCGAGGCCCACCATAGGAATTCCTTTTGTAGGCATGGAATGAGCGGTATGGTTGTCTCTAAGTTGTTGCTGTGCTGAGACCATAGGCTTTTTAGGTACCATTGAAGCTTTCTCATGTGTAGTCTTGCTAATGGAACCAGGAGAATGCAGGATGCCATGTAACCCAAGGCCTGTAGGAATCTCCTTGCAGTCATCTGGGTGAGTTTTGCCAAACCTTTGAAATAATGAGTTAACTTCTCTTGCTTGTCTTCTGTCAGGTAAGCCATTTGAGAGGCTGTGTCTAGATTGGCTCCTAAGAAGGTTATTTGCTGGGATGGTTGAAGTCTTGACTTTTGGAAGTTGACTGTGTATCCCAGAGCCTGAAGCAATTGTATGACATAGTTCAAGTTTTTTGTCAAAATCAATTTGTCGTCCGCTTGTATGAGGCAGTCATCCAGGTACGGGTAAATTTGGATCCCCTGGAGCCTGCAATGAGCAATTACTGAAGCCAGGCATTTTGTGAATACTCTGGGTGCAGTAGATAAGCCAAATGGCAATGCTGAGAATTGATAATGCTCTGGCCCTGCAAGAAATCTGAGGTATCTTCTGCAGCTGTGTCTGATAGGGACATGCAGGTATGCCTCCTTGAGGTCCAGAGTAATCAGCCAAGACCCCTTGCCCAGCATGGGAAGGAGTTGCTGTAGAGTCAGCATTTTGAACTTTGGTACTATGAGAAAAGTGTTTAATGCGGACAAATCCAGTATTGGTCTCCATTGAGTTTCTTTACTTGGAACAAGGAACAGTCTTGAGTAAAACCCCTGGCCTTGTTCTTGTTGTGGAACTCTTTCTATTGCTTTGATCTGAGCAAGCAGAGAAATTTGCTTGATAGCCTCTGCCCTCTGGTTTTGTGGTAGGTTTGGCATGCCTTGTTTTCTTGGTAAGGTATGAAAGTGGAACCTGTAACCTTGGTCTATAATGTCCAAAATACATTTGTCCTTTGTCAATCTGTGCCAATTGTCTGAAAACAGAGATAATTTTCCGCCCAAGGGAGCTTCTATTTGCTCCTTGGTCAGCGGACGTAGAGGAAAGTCATTGAGATTGTCCCTGTGGGGCAGGGGAGACCCCTGTGTCACTTCTTTGGTTTGCTGGCTGCCATTGTCGTCCCCTGTAAGGACCTCTGTATTGTCCTCTTCCTCGGCCACGCCTGTTTTTACCCCTTTGAAATCTTTCAGGATTAGGAAAGGACTAGTTTTTTGAAGGCCAATTCCTGCTGAATCTGGGGGGCTGAACCTGGAGGAAATCTTTGACCGTCTGAACTGATTTTGCTTTTTCCTCGATGGACTTTAACACATATTTAGCATTAGCACCAAAAAGCTTGTTCTTTTCCAAGGGTGCATCCAGAAGTTTTGCCTTAACATGATCTGGTAGAGGTTGTTCTTTTAACCATGCATGTCTCTAATGACCTAACTTCCCTGTTGGAAGGCAAGGAATTTTTAGAGGTGGATGCTGAAACACCTTTAGGTCCCTGAGAAATAGTTTCTAAATCAACAGCATGGGCCCTAAATAAATGAGAATGTGTTTCTGGGACCCTGTAATATCTGTCTGGCTTGGCTGGAGCAGGAGGAAGAGTATCAGGGGTAACACTGGAGTCAGAATATAGATCATCCAAAACATCAAGCACAGGAGGAATAGCTAAGGGCCTGTGCTGGGGCTTTTTAAGGAAGGTTCGAAGGCGCTTTCTGGAATCAGAATATTCCTGGCCTTTCCACTTGAAATGTTTCCTCATGGTATGCAGAACTTCCCCAAAAGAAATATCCTCAGGAGGGGAGGCCGAGGGGATGGAATCCTCTGCATCCGAGTCCTCATAGGTCTGGAAGAGCTCTTCCTGGCCATCGGAGTGGACAGAGTCCTCAGAATCTTCATCTGAAGGGATAGGGTCAGAGGGTTCAACCCGTGGCCTCTTATCAGAAGGAGGCTGGGATCCTCTCTCAGGATGGGCCTGTGAACCTCTAATCATGGAAATTAAGTCTGCGGCCATAGTCATGATTTGTGTCTCAGGAGTAGGCTGAGGTAAGGCTTTAGCAGTAAGGTGCTTGGTCTTGCTGGCTGCCTTAGCACATGTGTAGGCCTTAATAGACATGGCCATAGGAGGCCTAGCAACTCCACGTGCAGGAGTGACCTTATCTACAGCAATTGTCTCAGGCATTTCCTCGGTTTCAGTATCCTGAGGAAAATCTATAACTGGCGTCGGAGTGGCATCCGGTATCGGAGTCGTCGGTAATGCGGTGTCTTCGGTTCAGAGCGGTGGAATAACCGTCTCAGGGGGAACCGGAGCACTCGCGGTAGGTTTTGGCGTGGAGTCGGTGGTAGACGCGGGCCGAGGATGTCGGTCCCGGTCTTTTCGTTTCTTGGGAGTCTGCGATGTCGGAAGTTCCGACGGCATTGTATAAGCAAATTTTTCACCGAAAAAGTCTTCAGCGAACTCCGCCCGGCGCCTGAGAGTGCGCTTATTGAAGCGAGCACAGGCAACACAGGCCGAGATGTCGTGGTCTGGGCCAAGGCAAGGAAGACAGTAAGAGTGGAAATCCTTATGAGGTATTTGTTTACCACAAGACAGACAATTGTTAACTTTTTCAGTAATTTCTGACATCGGCTGAGGCAAGAAAAGGTCCCCAACGGGGTACTTAGCTTTTTTGATGACTTCGGATTCAAAGAATACAGGAGCTGACTGACCGGCACTTGCGAACTGCTTCTGCTTTGGGCACCGCGCGGCAAGAAAGACTGAAGAAAATGGCGTCGGCTGATGCTTATATACTCCAGCCGCTCTGATGTCGGAGAGAAATGCGACATCAGCCGACGTCGGACCCAGACTTTGGAATCCGGCCGACTGAGGGCTGCCTGAGGCAGGACAACCCATATGTTATGATTGCAGTTGCATATCTATCGGACATCTACATTTATGGTGGGTACAAAACTGTACTTTCTGTCGACTGACCTGTTCAGTAGCAGCTCACTGTCACTCTGTGGCCGACCGAGGGCTGCCTGAGGCAGGAAAACCCATATGTTATGACTGCAGTTGCATTCTTGAAGGACATCTAGAGATATGCCCTAAAGTATGCACTAGCAGCTTACTTGCTATGCAGTGTTCTAGAAGGCAGATGCACGCTACTGCATGTGCCAAGTCTTCTGTATTCACTTGAGCATTTTATTTGAGCATTTAGCATTCCTGAAGGCATTATCAATTCAGCAAGCTGAGCTACCACCATCTCTTAAGGATCCGCAAGATGGTGTCAGTGATCAACTCCCATCTGTTCCGCCCAGTCACTACAGCATCCATGCCATTAGTTAAACATCAGGGCAAGGCAACAATCTTGCCAAGTGGCAAGGAACAAAAATATAAATTTGCAGGATGCTTTATTTACAATCATGTAAGAGTAGGAAATGTTCCTTTAGGTTTGCATTTGACAGCTCTTTAAAGCACAGAGCTTTGCAACATTTTTATAGGGTTACCACCTGTCCTCACTTGTGAAGGATAGTCCCTACTTGGGAAGTTGTGTCCTGTGATAAAAATGACAAATTTCCTCAGATTTTAAGACAAAAAGTATTTCCTAAGTTTTTTTTTAATAGTTGAATAAAGCAATGATTTTGTATCTGAAACACCTAAATGTACAAACAACTCAAATGCTGCAAGAATGAGATATTACAGTAGAGAGTCAATTATCCAAACATTGATTATCTGAAACATCAATTATCCGAACCAGCCTTTCTAAGTTTTCAGGTAGGAAAATTCATAAAGTCTGAATATGTAAACATTATACATATTCACTTGAGCATTTTATTTGAGCATTTAGCCAGCTCATGTGTAAAAAATATTCTTTACTGTCCACTGGAATTGATGAATGGTTTAAAACTCTATTCTTGCATGCAGAAAAAAAAACAAGATTTTAGAATTTTTTATCTGGCTCAATTATATGTTTGATTATCTGAACAGTTTGATTATTCAAACTACCCTAGGTCCCAATTAGTTTGGATAATCGACTATTGTATTTTGGGGAAAAAAAAATAAGTTCTGTCTTTTGCACTGGCTGTGGGCATGGTTTGTCCTGCAAAATAAAATGTCCCACTTTGGGTATTTTAAAAAAGGTGGCAACCAACATTTTGGGTGCAGACTCGGTCTTGCCTCAATTCCACACCATAAATTACAATCTAGCTGGACTTGTAAATACTAGGAAGGGCAGTAAGCAAGGTCGTTATCTGTCCGCCAGTGTTAGTGTGCTGCTCTTTTCATTTGCACCAGAACTGCATCCCCTACACACTTCCTGTCTGGGAGGAAGGTGGAGTGAGTGTGCACACAGCTAATTCACAGCATAACTACTGCATTACTTAGTATGATCTGCAATAATAAATACCAGCTGCCCTCTCTGAACTGTCTTAAGTGATTCCAGTAACCTGAACATTAGAATGAATACTTAAAAACTGCACTTCCTCTAGGTAACTGGCTTACTCACTAAAGGCATGAATAAGGCAGTGCCCTGCAGAGGGTCTTGCTTTCATTTGGATCAAGTGTACCTTTAGTAACATTCTGTGACACATTAGACCCCTGGTGAAATGTGCAGAAAAGCAGTTAGTGAAATGATGCATGCATCCATTCAGAATCTAATCTAGTAAGGAACATTCCTAAAGACATACAAAGCCACTAAACTTGATCTGAATCTTTATACATGAAAACATTCTTTTGTAGCAAGCAAAATTATCTTTTACAGGTATGTATGTCTGTGTATGTAGATAGATATGTACACACACACACAAACACACACACACACACAGTCAGGGCCGGTGTTAGCATTTTGGGGGCCCCCAGCAAATGTCAAGTTGGGGGCCCCCTAGGCACTTTCAGTCTAAGTATCACCCTGTTACTGCCACCCCTCCTAAGCAACCTTTTATTTCATACTGCAGACTTTTAGAATTAATGCACACAGGCTGACCTGTAGCTACAATGCACTTACATTGCAACAAGCCTGTATACCACACTATGTTGGCCCATCTTACAAAGGGACATTCACAGTTACTTCCATTTAGTTGGAACAATGATACATTACAACAACTCTGTGAACAGGGCTGGACTTATGTGAAATGGCACCTTAGGCACTGTCCAATGTTTCAGCCCCCCTCCCACACACACATCCTGCAGTGCTCCCCACACCATGCACAATACTTTTTTCCCCTTTTTATCACATTTTGCATTACTCTTCATCTTTTTCAAGAAGCTATAACTTGTATACTGTGATGTGCATTTTAAAGTTTTGTTTTCTTTTTATACAGCCTTTTTATCCAGTGATTGCTTGAACAGAAAGTATGATTAAGGAAAGAGATTCAACATTGCTGTTCAGCTTTAGTTTTCCTTACATCCTTTCAACACACCTTTCCTGACCAAGGCAGCACAGTAATAATTTAGGAAATAACTGAATTAAGCTGGTGCCCCCAGAAGCCATAGGGGTTATAGATGATCTGGGCTGCATTTTAGAGCAGTTTCCCAACCTTATAATACTAAACAAAAATCAGTCTTATTTTTTTTCTTTCAAGGAACACCTATGTTGTGTCGAGGCTTAATGTTCAAGGCTGACAGAATATACCTCACAATAAACTAACAAGACAATTGTGAGGATATATAGCCTCAGTTCCTATCTGGGAATATTGCCTGCCTCTCTGACCCCCAAAAAAGAGAATCACTGCCTATGCATCCCTCTGGTGGTAGACTGTGATGAAAGCAATGGCTCAAATTGCCACAGTTATGTATTTCAAATGACTGCTGACATACATATAAATAGCATGCCTCCTCACTCCTCCGCTGTAACCCCCTAAGGCAGCCGCTTGTATATGTGTCTAATGCATGACTGTGAGGAAAGGGTGAAAAATAATGATTACAGTACTGTATTCTTTTTTGCTGCTGGACAGTACACTGCCCCTACACAAGCTATAGTAACCTTTTTCATACACCTCTTGAGGTCTTTAAAACAAGTGAAAAACAATGACAACACTGTCCCCAGTCCAAACACAAGTTATAATGACCTTCTGTGCACACCTCTAAGGTTTGACTATGATGAAAATTAAAGACGTAATAACCACACAACCCCCCCCCACACACACACATACAACCTACAGCAACTTTCTGTACACACAGCGTAGTTGGGCTGGTTTTAGAATGGATGCAGTTGACAGCAGAGGACATTATCAGCTTTATACTAACAGTGTTATATCTCAGCTCTGTTCAGGCAAAAGAGGGTAATCAGGAAATTAATCCATTTTTTTCTCATTTTTCTCCAACCAGCAACAGCTTTAGTGGGGACCTACAGAGTCAAGGATGATTAAGGCAGCCTCACTGTATCCATTTGTACAGTCTGGGGAGTGGGGGCCACTAGACCTCTAGAAGATGTAAGTGTCTGAATGTTCTGTGATACATTTTATGCCTTACTTTTAAAATGTAATTACTTGTTAGCTGCATTTTTATCGATACCCAGAAGAATAATGTATGTGTTTTGGCATTACTGGGTGTGTGCATAGATAAAAAATCTGTGATATTTTATATAATATATATATATATATATATATATATTATACACACACACAAGCCATAGCAATACTAGATTTGTACTTATTCCAGCAAATAGCAATACAGTGTGCAGCAGTGCCACACCAGATCAGTGACTGCTGTTTAGCATTACCAAGTAGCAGCTGAGTTAAATCCTTTTTATTTACCTCATTGTGGAGTAATGCATACCTGTCACGTTCCCTGATTTCAATGGCTTTTCCTGATTTTGCCTCATAATTTTGCTCTGTCTTTTACAAAAAGTTTGATTTGTTAGCAAATCACTCAGGATTACAGGCAGTCAATAAATCCAGAGGGTTATGCTTATTATCCCAAAATGCATGTTGATGGAAAAAGTGTTATTCTATTAACTTTTTAATTGAATTAGAATATTTAAAACATGTTCCTAATTTTGAGCCTTTATTCTGCTTTTATTATTGGCATTGCACAAAATTCTTCAGCAAAATAGTTTGAGAGTTACAGTATTTGTTTTTCTGATAGTATTTATAAAATTTCCTGAAAGAGAAAACCATCCCACATTTAGATCACTCTGGGCTGCTGATCTCTCTAGTGCTTACCTTGCTTATGTGCATTATGAGCTTTAATCTAACAGGGTCATATTACAGCCCTATTCAGGTTAAAGAGCATAATCAGGAAATCAGTACATTTCCCCTCATTTTTCCACAACCAACAGCAGCTTTTGTGGGCCCCCACATAGTCTGGTATGATTATGGGCCACCTCTGCAGCCACAGGCATTGCAGGTACCTAAAATTGGCTATTTTCTTAGTTTTAGTGAAGAATGACCACTAAGTCTGGAGCACTATGTCAATGATAAAACATCTAAAGGAACTGCAAAGCCTGTTACTTGATAAAATGCAATGTTACAGTAACCAGATATATCTTTCTTTCAATTTTGAAGGGGAATTATTATTATCACTCTTTTGGTTTATTAAGTATATAGAATTGCTGTACTAGTTTTTTATTGGTTCAACAGGCATGTTACAAAATATCAAGATAAGATAACTTGCTGTGGTTGGGGGCCCTCAGCGACCGCAGGGTTCGCTGGTACCTAAAGCCGGCTATGCATACAGTCTCCAACATGGGCCCAGAAGCCTGGTTAACACAATTCCCACTGTCTTGCTTTAATCAGATCTGTATTTCTTTATTTTTATTTTACATTTCTTTACCAGGATAGTCCCTCTGGACACAGGTCCTTTTTCAGTTAAGGCCTGGGGAGAAAAGCTCCTAATACAGTATATAACATCTGACAGTTTTGATTACATTGGGCACTTTGATATACATATACAGAGTAATGGTGCAAAGTATTATAACAGATAATAACAGCCTAGATGCTAAGTACAGTTACATGGTGCATTTAGTTTCTGATTTGTAATAGTGTATATATGTTTTAAATAGTGAATATACACATATTCAGTATACCATGCAGAGTTACAGGGGATCACAAAGCAAAGATGTAATACAATTTGACATAGAAGGTAAGGTGAGGGGTTATTGAAAGTAGGAGAGAGAAGAGAAAGGGTAGATCAAGTGGGTGGCAAAACTGCAAGTAGTGCAATAGGAGGAATAAAAGATTAATCAGGGTTGTCACAGTTACAGAGCCATGATTGCTGTAGGTGCGATTTTAAGGCCTTTTTGAAGGAAGCAATTGAGGTTATGGTTCAGATATTGGGGGGAAGGCTGCTCCATTGTTTGGCAATGGTGTTGCTATACAGGGATGTACCTGTGGAATTACTGGCTTTGGTCACATCTAATAGGAGTTTTTGACTGGATCGCAGGACTCTAGCTTTGGTGCTTTGGTGTAGTATGTTTTGTTCAGCAGTAGTTTGAGTGTTAGTATAAGCTGATTGTAAAAAATGAGATGGGGAAGTTCCAGCCAATTGAGTTTTTTTAAGGGGAGTGCAGTGGTGTGTTCTATGTGGGGTATTGGTTGCAAATTTAGCAATCTTATTATAACAAGTTTGCAGCCTGGACAGATGATTTTCTGAGTTTGGTGAAAACCAGCAAGGCGTACAGAAGAGTTGAGATGAGATGGGTGCTTGCATCATTGGCTCTGGTGGAGTCTGTTAGGAACTGTTTGTTTCTGTATAGTAAAAGAAATTCACGGAACCAGCTACCAACAACAGAAAAGTCACAAAGCCAAAGCTGAAACCAAGGTAGTAATGGATGTACGATAAATGAAATCCACCGCCAGAAGTATGTAAAATTACTTCTTTAATAGACCATACATTCCACAAACAACTTACAAATTTAAAGTAACATGGTATCAATTTTCATTGTATTACCATGTTACTTTAAATGTGTAAGAAGGGCGGATTTTGGCACCAAAAAGTTTTTAAAAAATAGTTAGAGAATACTGCTGGTTATTCTGATGAAGTCCACCTTAGTGTAGATGAAAGCGCTTAATGTGAACAAGTTAGTGGAACGTATAGTCTATTAAAGAAGTAATTTTACATACTTCTGGCGGTGGATTTCATTTATCGTACATCCATTACTACCTTGGTTTCAGTTTTGGCTTTGTGACTTTTCTGTATAGTAAGGCAAGTTTTTATGTACTTTCTTTATGGTATTGGATAAATGTATGTCACATTTCATGTTGTTGTCAATTACAACCCCTAGCAGTTTACTGTGAGTGACAGGGAATATGAACGTGTTATTACTGAAGGTAATGTTGTGAGTAGAATGGAGTGTGGATGGGAAGATAAGAACCTAAGTTTTAGTGGGATTTAATATTGGTTGTGATTCAGTGAGACATTTTTCAGCAGCAAGAAAGGAGGATTATGTTTGTTGGAGCAGTGTCTGGGGGATGGAAGATGCACATATAAGTGTGGAATCATCCACATACTGGATGACAGAAGCATGAGGTGAGGCTGCATGAAGGTTATTAGTAAAAACGGAGCAGAGCAATGGTCCAAGAATGGAACCCTGTTGGACTCCTAGTGAGACTGGTAGTAATGGGGGAAGTTTCTGTTGCCATCTGACTGCCTGCTGTCTGCCTGATAAGTAACCAGGAAATGGTGGGAGAGCTTAGATTTAATTCTGAAACAGTGTTGTTTAATCTGTCATGATTAACCATGTCAAAGTCTTTGGAAAGGTCTAAGAATATAGCTGAGACATATTTACCATTCTTCCTGTGGGTGTTGACTGTCTGCGTGAAAGACATAAGGACTGTAGTAGTGCTATGAAATGGTCTGTAGGCAGCAGGTAATTACATCATTAGGCATGTAGCCAATAAATGGTGTTAATTGTAATGCTGATACACTTGTAAAGGAATTAGATGATTGCCAACCTGTTTAGTTTAACCATTTGTAAAGAGGGAGTTTACTACACTGCAACTGTAACAGTATTACAATTAACACTAATTAGAAACTACTTACCCAGTGACGTAGCAAAGGTATGCCGGCAGATCTAATTAATGCAAGATGGTGGGAGGTCTACTTCCATATTCAAGTTATTTTTTTCATTAATATTTAAAAAAAATGTTTTCTTTCTTTTAAACATGAAAGTATTTGTATGTGTGAAGATGCACATAAATACAATTCTGTTTAAAAACAAAGAATCAGAAAACATATTTGCAGTCGATCCTTAAATGCAAAAACATGCATTTGAGATGCCTTACAAAATTCCATGAAACAAGTTAAGAAAAAAATAAATTGCCTTGTCAGACATTTTTATGATTATAATTATATTATGCTATTAGTGCCTGGCATAAGTGCTACAGTTTCTGAATACCCTAAAATGTGCCCTATTGCCAGCTTTAAAATGGGAGAAAAAGGTAAATGCTGAAAAAATTGTCTAGTAATTCTAATGCTTTTAGGGCTACCCAGAAATATAACAGTCTTTTCTAAGTACACAATTTATCTTTTACAAAACATATACTAATTTACAATGACCTTGTTCAAGAATGACAGATATTTTAAATACTTATAGTTTTCAAAAGACCCCCTTTTTATAAATACAAAAATAAAATCTCTTTCATCCTAAATATGACAAACTCACTCTACAAAGTTAATTTTCAGTAGGCTAAGACATTATTTTCTTCCTTAATAATTTTTAAATGCATACTACCCAAATTTATAAAGTATTGCAGTGTAGCATATTTTAATACATTCCACTGATTTATTACTGATATATGACATATCATCCTGATTAGATATATATTCACCAGCAGTAATAATAAATCTACAAATATTTCCTTTTTTGTTACCTAAAAGGGAGTGCATTTTTAGAATACAGTGAATTATAAAGTAACTGTTAATGCCGATAAATGTGCTTTTTGTAATACTGTCTCATCTGTCTGCATAAATCAAATAGCTGTCCATACAAGAGGTCCTTGAGTAATTTTTCTAACTTACGCTTTCTTCTAATTTCTTTTAATCCAGATTTTCTCTCAGGGAATTTTACCTTATGTGCATTTAATTTCCTACTAGGTGCTAACTTATTCATAGTACTCATTATAACATCTTTAAATAATTCATTTTCAGTAAGCACTTTAGCTTTGGATAAAGGTCACTGATTTGCTTCCTGAAAAAAAGTAAGACCATCCACATCATACATATAAATTAGTTACAATGGTGCTGTTGTTCATTTCTTTTTATATCTACTACACATCTGAAGATTCTTAAAAAAGGTAAGCAAACAGGCCTTGCTTCCCAGAAAAATCCATAAAATGCAAGTTTAAACATTATAGATTTATTATTTGGACATAAGTAAGACGAAATTACTGAAACTTCTAATCTTTTATAGCAAAAAACGCATAACTTGTGAATGACAACAAATCAATCATAAAGTTAAATATTTTTAATTACTTTGGACTGCAGATATAAATTTCACATACAGCAATTATCCTTACAAAATATGAAACCGCTTTAATCTGGCAACTCCATTGTCAAAGCCATATATTGCAGATACTTTGGTCAAATACAAAGCAACATGCATAACAGAATGTTACTTGCAGTCTTTTCCACACATTTTCTGCACTTTATTTGACACAGTCTTCAAAGAATACTGCAAACTATCACACCAACTTCACAAAGGTTGGTATGTATTGACACTAAATGTGAAAAAGCTTCAGATGCAGACCCAAAAATGTGCATTTTTTCAATTAAAAATAAAACTCAAAAATAAATGCTGTAAAGACAACCCAATTTAGTATAAATTTAAATAGCATGGTGCTTTCACCCATAACAGCAATTCATGACTTCATTACAATAATCCAAACAGAATAAGTTGTATATTTAAATAGCCAAGACCATAATCATAAATCACATGCAATATAAACAAAGAAACAAACAAAAATCTAGAGATCGCATCACTAATTTATAGTATTCTCAGTTACTTTAAAGCACTTCTCACAATACATAGCTATTAAATCAGGAGGTTGACCAGCATCTAACCTTTGCTAGTCAAACTTACATTTCTCAAATATACTTTTAAAATTTCTACCTCAGATACAAAATAATTATATGATCCATAATAAAAAAAACTATACAGTCTGCGATTCAAAGAATGTTTAAAAACAGCATTACTCTGATTCTTTTGTTTGAATGGTGTAAATGTGTTTGTATATCTGCCGTGACAGATTATGCACGATTTTCCAAATGTAGAAGTTACCACAGTTCAGGCACATTGCTAAGTAAACAATTCCTTCTGAGTTACAGTCAAATCATTTCTTGATAACAAAAGATTTCTATTATGTGGGAGAAATAAGGATGGTTCTTCATTTGTGTATTTACTATGTTAAAGCCCACACACTGGTTTCCCAACAACATATCTATGTTCGTCTTTGTACTGGCTCACTTATATCCATTATATGTTTGCATTTATTTTTCTTACAAAATGAAGTGGCTCATATCTGCCTTATCAGGTCTACATTACCTCCCAAAATGCCACAGGTGTTATTATCCACTTCCTCAATAATACTGGCATCAATACTATATCACAAAAACATGATTTTACTATAAACAGTCTTGCAGGTTTCTTGAGAAGCAACACTTTCACCATCAACATTATTTGTAATTTTCAAAACAGGAGGACATTTACATTTTCTCTCAATTAATACTTGTTCTACAATGCTGTCTTTTGTAACCTCTCTACATGTAAAATATCCTTTTAACCTATCAAGCTGTAGTAAAATGCATTACTTTCCATGTTTTAGACAAATTGAAGAGATCATTCCTAATAGCATTATCTTTTAATTGCCAATGATGCCAGCTATGAGCATGCAAACAACTGCCTCTGAAATGTGACTTTGTACACGCACTGGATTCAAAATATCACCTGACTGAATCAAATTGTAACAAAATATCTAGAGGGTGAATTTCTTATCTTGATCAATCAGCTATGAAATGTAAAAACTCTGTACTTGTATTTACTCAAGCAAAAAGCTGACACATTCTAACTCATTGCAAGGCCTAAATAAATACATAAATAAATTAAAATAAATAAGCAAATAGATAAATAAAGATAAAACACCTGGATGCATGGTTAGGCTTAAAAATACATACCAACTTTTGTGAAGCTGATGTGGTGGTTGTTGGCATACCCACAGCTATGAACCTATGAATCAATGAACCTGTGTATTAAAACAAACTGTCTTGGAACTCGTTTTCTATAAAAAGTAATTCTTTCCTGCTCCACCATAACCAGGTTGTCAAACAAGGGTGCAAATAATGATCTTGTAGTAATCCTTTTGACATGTTAAAAATCCTTTAATTAAATAAATGTTTTCCAGTATTAACTCACCCGAGCAGTAGACAATGTTAATTTAACCCTTGCCAAATTCTGTGATTCTGTAAGTTATGGTAGCAAATATTCTAGCATTTCAAGACCTACACAGCATGGAACTACAGAGTAAGGGCAGTTAAATGAAATGTTACCAAGAAAAAAAATTCTGGCATGCATTCATGAACAAAGAACCTAAATAAATGTGAGCTTTTTATTTTATCAACATTTTCCATTAACAATATTTAAAAATATTTTAAAAAGCACCACAGATTTGTGGACACCCGTGGTAGTGGTGCTGCTGTAGTGTTGTCGCCTCACAGCAAGACGTTGTCATGTTCGATTCTCAGCTAGACCGTCTTCTGTGTGGAGGCATGCGTGAATGGGCGTGCCTTCGTTGAATGCTGTGTGTCAGGGCTGGTAACTCGGCACGTAAAAATCCACTACCAAACATTAGCAGACCGGAGTTCTGCTGTGGCGAACCCTAACCGGGATAAGCCGAAAGACACAACAACCACAGATTTGTGGATGTTGTCTCTAATTATGTATGGCTTTGCATCAGCTTCCTGAGGTTAACAGGCTGAAAAGCACTACCCTTGCTATGATGTGATAGCCTGAAACACTAGGGTATGAAACAGGCAGGTACAGAACTCTCTAGTAGCACAAAAAAGTTTCATCATGTCCTGTTTGGGTGATATAGGACAGAGGTATGGAAAAGCATGTGTTGTGCTGTAAGAACTGAATAAATTTGAGATTTTCCACTAAGGAAGAAGCACAAAATACAACTGAGTAAATTCAGCAAAACAGCAAACATTCAAATGAACGCTTCTTCAGTGTTACTCAGTATCCATGGGAACTAATTGTGCGCAAATGTCTGCTCTTTTGGTCTGACTTTCAGATCTCCTGGACTTTCTCAGAACTTGTTAACAAGGGACAGCACCACACCTATACCTTTACAACAATAAAAACTACTGGACAGTAGTCTGCCAGATGCTTCCAGTTAACTTCCACAAAACATTTAATTCTTGATATGGGAAGTTTTTTTGTTTAAACATGTCCTACTATTGTGATAATGTTTAATATGGACACATATTTTAATGAGGTACATATTATTCTTGGGGAAAACGATACTAAGAAATGTGCCTGAGGAGGGTAAGAGTTCACCAAAGGATTATCAGTGGCACTGACCTTTCTGCTTGACATTGGAGATCATGCACTACTATTAATTAAAGGTGCTTCTTTACTGGACCTGTAATCTCTTGGTCTTTCTGCACAACAAAACCTCTTGATGCTGGTGTAAGGCTCTCCTTTCCAAGCAGAACAATCCCATTACTACCTCCCTAAATGCACATATTTCTCAGAAAAAAGTACTCTGACATAAAAAGCTGAAAAGAGTTGGAAAAAAAACAGTGTTTAAGGAACCAGCTGGCAGGCAACAAAAGGAAACAACAACTCTTCACAAGTTCTGCTAGAGCCTAAGGACAACAGCTCTAGTGAGGCACTGGTTCTCTACCTGGCTCCACAGGGTAGACAACACTGCACTTTCTACCTTTGCTACTTTGGTGGTAAGCAGTGAGATAATTTTCCTTGCTCCTCCTAGCCAGGCCTCCTCAGAAGTCAGTAACACCTACAGTCTGGATGCTGTTTTCCAAGCCCCACTCATTGTTCCCCTTTACTCACCCCTCATTAGGCCATTCATTGAATATAAGGCCCCCTTTGGCATGTATCTGCCCAAACACGTGCAACACCCGGAATACACAAAGAGATCTCTTAATAAAAGGATACAAAGCCTAAACAACATGCCCTATATGGACCAACTCAAAGCCCTGTCAATAATTTCAGTATCAGATTGCTAGGAGGTGATCTGTGTGACATACAAGGCATCCTCTGACCAATTATTGATGGATTTACTGCATATCAGCATGTCAAATAGCATCAGAAACACTCAGTCTAGGGATGTAAACCTCTTCATCAACATCAACAGAACACTTTGAAGGGTCAGGTATATTTCTCGGAGGATACTGCAACTGTGGAACAGACATCTCATCCACATAAAACAAAGTTCATCTCTTTCCATTTTCAACTTAGATCTATGGGTGGGAAACAAAAAACTTAACCCTGGACTGCGCCTTGTGCTACTAATGGACAGAGGCATCCCATGTATGGGTCCCCTCAGCTTATCTATTATATGATCCTAGTTATTCTTATTATGGCAAATATATGATTATCAACCATGGGATGGGCAGAACCAATCCATACCCAAATGAGAGAGGTTAATTCAAGCAAAAAAGGAAAATTGGCTAGGCTTAAAATGGTCTACAAGGGCACCTAGCCTAGCACTTACCTATGAAGCTATAAAAGACATTCATCTTATTCAAATTTTAGTTGCAACACAAGAATGATTTTCCTAAAATTAATTTCCTACCATTATAGCTCCAAAAGAGCCAGAAGTTCTTGCTGCGATTCCAGTTTCCAGACAAAGGCTCTGCTTGTCAGAACAGTCTCCCTCTAAGATGATGCAAGGGCAGCTATTTGAGGGTCAAACACCAGTCTTATCAATGAATGTAACTGCCCCATCACACCATTTAGCTACAAAAGTCTGCAAAGGAATACATGGCCACATGACAGGGAATCAGTCCTCACAAGCCCAGCCACTGAAGACAGGAGTGGCTCCCCCCACCAAAAGAAATACTACTAATTTAAAACGTTGATGGGATAAAAATGCTCATGTAATGGTCACAGGGCAGCTCATCATTACCTCCCCAAGACCCTTCAGATTCAAACCTGGAAAAGGGACAGCTGCCATATTCTTTTAGATTTTTCCTGATTTCAGGTTATGAAATGAATGATGAAGAATCTAAGTCATTAAGATTCTTTTCCATATGGTGTTTCCTTTGGAAACATGAAATTTAATGAGAAAGCACTTCAGGGCGGGGTCAACGAAGGTCTCAAAGTCACAAAATGAAGTACCTAAACCCCAAGGGTAGTGAAATGTCCATAACGGTGGCTTGTCTCCCTGTATTCCAAGGGAGAATGCTTTCTGCTTTACATGCCCTCCACACAACTGTACTCCCAGCAGTCCCACCCCCAAAAATTCAGAAAGGGTTTGCAGGGCGCATGACATTAGTAAATGCCTTCATGAAAGCTAAGATGCTGATCAAGCAAGGATATCAACTCTTGCTCCAGGGCTCAACACTCTCCCAATTGATAATGAAAGAGGGGTGTCAGCCTTGTCTGGGAAGAATGATTATTCATCTTCCACACTGACCATTAAAGCAGTAAACTGACAAATGCACAAGATTATGTGTCGGGGAGAGATAGTCAAGCAAGTGGGGAATCTAGGAAGTGAACTCCCTTGTGACCCCTGTTTTGGTTGAATAAGTAGACTAACTCACATGGCTGTTTTGTTTCATAAGCTTGCCATTCCAGGTGGTTAAAATTAAGTCAATTTTGAGAGCAGATGTGCAGCAACGGTAAAAGTTACCCATAGGGGTGTTTGGCTTAGATTCATTGGTTGACAGGGTGTTATCAACTTTAGGACTAATGGGTCATCAAAGAGCTTAGTTCTATTACAACCAGTCATCTAGACCAGTTTAATACAGATAGGGATGTAAAATATCTGACATGTTATGTAAGTATATTCCACAGACAAGGATCAGTGGGGTTACAAACCTATAATTTCAACATGTGGTGGTAATGTTCTGGTAAAGAATGGCGTCCTTAAATTGTGTATTGGATGGGTTTTTATTTATTCAGAGATACTGGATACCAAACAGTGTAGGACTTACTCACAGTCTTATAGGCAAACCACATCACTTCTCACAAGTTCTAAGGTTATGGAGTACAGGTAGTGGGCTTCTAGTCTATCCCAGTGGCATATGTTGCCTATTTTTCTTTTTCATCAGAAAATGCTGATATCTTTCTTAATTTAAGTGTCTAGATAGATACATTCCAAAGGGGGGCACTATATTCTAGGATGGGTTCAACATGGTAGAAACACAGAGTGCAAGGATCCCTTTGGACCTGGAGAACATACCTCAGCAGATAAGCTGAGCCAGGAAGAAAGACTTACAATGACAGCTATGCGATGGTAAAAGGACACCTTGGTTTATGAGGACAGAATCTGTTTTAAGGTAAATACCAGAAATGTTGTATGGGCATGGGGAGGAGGTTCTACAAAACCTGTTTATACTGCATGTTTTTCAGTGAGGATGACCCCACAACTGACGCATCAGATGTTGGCATGATCCAGTTCCATTTGTATAATTTAGGTATTTGAGGGTGATTTTATGATGACTTCCAGTTGACAATCATCAATGAACTTCAGTACCCACAGATTCTCAGCTTTTGATTGGACAGGATGCAGCATCTCCCAAATGATGTTAAGGGGCAGTTTTTAACCCCCCCCCCCCCGACAAAATATTTTTTGGTACCTCTTTCCATAGCATGTTAAGAAACTTGCGGAAAAAGAAAAACAAAACCTGTAAGCTATCAAATGGCCCTTTCACTCAATGATTCCAAAGTACAGTGCAAACTACCAGTTAAAAATTGCTTTTCTAAAAAAAAATAATCTATGATGGATCACTTCAGGTAGGGGAAGATCTCTGAAAAGATGCAGCCCTGCAGTGCTGTTAAAAGCAGGGAGAGGCAGCTATTGTCCTCCCTCCACCAAGGATGGCAACGACTGTGCTTGCTATACAACCCCTTTCTCTTTCTCTCCCAACTTCTGCCTTCCCCTTCTAAAAGGGAGGCGATGCTACTTCTGAACAACTTTGTTACAACTAACCATGGACAAATAAGTAAGGAAGATTATTTCAGCAGGCTACAAAGCAGACTTCAGGGTCTTCAGATCACACCAGACCAAGTGAAACTCAAGATATTTACATTCAAGTACTTCTCCCAATGCTTACACCAAAATTACTGCTGGTTACTCTGTATCTGAACGATGCCTATTTCTATATTCCTATCCACAAGGATGCTTGGATTGCTAGTGAAAGGTGTTGCAGAGACCTAGGAAACTCAAGCAATCAGCAGAGAATGAGGAAGAGGGTTTACATGTAAATCTTGCTAATGGCTGCAGGGGGTAGAATTCAGTGCTCTCACAAACTTTTGGAGCAGATGACATTATTCTGCTGTGGTTATTAAGCTATAAAGTATAACAGAATGTGTGGTTACATTACAAGAAAAACACTTTTAAGTTGCAGGTACTGCAATTTGTACCCGTGCCTTCTGCTGATTTGCTCATGGGGTTTTTGTTTGAGTGATTAAATCAGCAACAGCAGTGAAATAAAGCCATTTCAAATTTTCACAACAGGCAAAGGTGAAAAAACAATAAAAAATAGATGCAAATTCAAAGCTTCTCTTTTATTTGATCTGGCAAATCTATTCCCTGACACTAAAAGGTTCAGATTGTGCTGAGTTTTCCAGAGTCCTATTATTATTATTTTTTCCCCCAAGACAAAAGACGTGAGCCCCCCCTCCCAAAGTGGCTGATGAGTAATACAGGTTTATATGCAGTCTTTTCCTAAGCTGGTAAAATTCTGAATGTACAGGGCAGTGAAGAAAATATTCCTATGTATAGATTTCACTGACACAAATGAATAGCCCGGGTCATTAAACGTACCCTTAGTCTCTCTGCCTACTATTTCCACATAATCCCTAGGGAAAGAGGCCATGGGTATGAACAAGGACATATATTTTTTTTTTTTTACTAATGATAACTTATCATTATTAACAAAATACCAAAGAAATATTCTTATTTTTACTTACCTGACGTACTGCTGCCTCGGTCTGAGCTGTTGTAAGAACCACCTGTGTTCTGGTCATGTGACTGATTATAAGGAATGGTCTGCGAAACAGCACTGTCTGCTACTCGAAAATCTGTAGGGAAGATATTTAAAAAGTAAGGCTACTGAACCAATATATCATATTCTAGCAAACAGGCATATGCATATTTCCTTTAAAAAACATACTTTAGAAAATATTTCACTTTTCAATTATGATATTAAGATATGCTGCAACAGAAATATGGCAAGTCTTTGGGCATTAACTGTTTCTAAAACATTAAGCTAAATAATAAAACTAAAAGGAACAAAGAATAAGCATTGACTGACTTTATATCAACTGTGGTACCTTCAAAGAAGCACTCTAATCAAACTTGAGAGAGCACAGGGGTCATCCATAGTCTTATGTGAAAACCACATCAACTCTTAGTGATTTTTATGAGATGGGAGTACAGGCAGTGGGCTTCTAGTCTATCAGATTAGCAGACTTTGTCTATCTTTTTTGTTACAAAATTCTGATATTTTTCAGCTTGATTTAGGTGTCTAAGATGTATTCCAAAGAGGGCACTAAATTCCAGGATGGAAAGAAATATTATTGTTACAATAGTATTTGCTATAAATGGGTCTAATTAATTTGGTGACAAGTGACACAAACCAAACTATAGGTAGTGAAGAATAAAAAAAAAAACTATTAGTTACACCTGTAGTTCTGTTTCAAAATGAAATATTTATTGGATGTCTTTTCCACATATATTTACATATCTATTGTATACAAGCAATACATGGAGTATATAGATCGTGTTTCAAAACTGAGAGAAAAATAACCTTGTTATAGCATGATTTATAAGCAAGAATGGCTGTAACAAGCTTGTTATAGTAAGGTTCTAGCTTATGAAACTCACTGTGTCATACTGCAATTAAACAAAAAAAACATGTCGCTAGACAAGTCTTTCCATCCAAACTCCACAATTATGGACACATCTAAAAATAATCAGAGGTAAAGGTCTGATTCTATAAGAGGGATAAAGTAACGTGCATTTCATAAAGCAAAATAAATTTATGACTTCAGTTACCAGCATTACTTGTCGACTGTTAGCCACCGCCTTTTCTCCAAAAGAATCACAGACTGCAGGAGAGGCTAATCAAACTTTGAAATGCAGTCAAGGACATCTCTAAAAATCAGGGACACTTGAGAGTTACTCAATGGCAGCAAGAAACAAAATGCACCCCTAAATCAGCGATGAGCAGCAAAAAGTCATCAGACACATTGTGCTGCTACTTTCTGTTTAACTGGTAGTACACAACGATACATAAAACTTATCATGTATTACAAAGAATTATGACCAGCTTTTCAATCACGTTACTAATTCTTCAAATGGATTCAAGCAATTCACCTACCGAGCTTTGCTCTCAATCTGAATTTCTCACATCCTTTTCTTGAACACATAACTACATTGTTAAGAATGGGCACCCAATCATATACATACAACATGAAAAAAGACGAAGCAAAACAAATCACAACAGCGTAATGCTAGACTCCCCATTAGGGATCCTGGCAAAAGTATGGACATAATAAAATCAGGAAGAGATCTGCTGATTAGGGAAGGACACATCAATTGGGAAAGGATAGACAGATGGCACACTAGCAGCCAGTGAATGACAGACCCCTTAACAGAAGCTAGGAAAGTCATTCATACAGCAATAGTTAAGCAGTGTCTCATAAGTAAAAACTGGGCATCACTACATTTGCAGAGTTACTAATTAAATTATTCCAGTGAGTGACATACTACAGAGATTACAAACTCTGTGAAAATAGTTTTCTGGGATATTTAGCTTAACATACAAATTATTGCCTTTATACTGACTACAGGGTATTCCAGTGCCAATTGAAATAACGGTTGAAACCATAACCAATTACCTGAGCTCCTGATAAGCATAGGCTGCACACAAACCAAGGCAGTACAGCCACAAGTTGCTTGCCTTCTGTGTAACAACCAGGACAGCAGTTCAAACTATACATACAGAATAAAGCTAAGTTTCGTAGGGAACATTCCAGCTCAGAATTAAGATTCTGTCAGCTAACCCATACAAACTGTTACAAATGTCAAGGTTTTGGAAAGGAGTGAAATACCATTATTAAGACAGCTGGTACAGGGTTAGAAATGCAAAGGCATTATTGTTAACTGTTTGAATGTCATATCAATTTCCAAATTCTTTAACTAAGTGGTGTTTATTAAAATGGCAAGTTTAACCTAGCTATAGTCCTTTACAGTAATACAAAGTAGCCAGATGCAATAAAAGAGCACTTTTTAAATAAACACTTAAGGGAAATAAAACTGGACTTGCACTCATTGAAGAACAGGACAGTTGCACAACAGTATGTGTAGTTCTTTAGTGGGAATAAACAATCTGTGCGCAGTTAGTATTTCTCAGAGCAGAATACATGATAGGATCAGTGCTCAGAACTTCAGGAGGAACAAGTTAATTTTCATAAAACTATCAGCAGGCAAATATAAAAGTCTCTCAGTGTGTGCAGTATACTGAATTATAGGAGGTACACTTAAGGAAGCAAATGACTGGCAAATAATATTATATTTGACAGAAGAGTAAAACCGATTACAGAGCACCGCAGCAGTCGGGGGGTGTCTTCTTCTTCTTTCGGCTGCTCCAGTTAGGGTTCGCTACAGCGGATCATCTGTTTCCATTTCTTCCTGTCCTCTGCATCTTGCTCTGTCACACCAACCACCTGCATGTCCTCTCTCACCACATCCATAAACCTTATCTTAGGCCTTCCTCTTTTCCTGTTACCTGGCAGCTTCATCCTTAGCATTTTTTTCCCAATATACTCTGGATCCCTCCACAGCACATGTCCAAACCAACGTAATCTTGCCTCTCTGGCTTTGTCTTCAAACCTTCCAACCTGGGCTGACCCTCTAATATACTTATTCCTAATCCTGTCCACCCTCGTCACACCCAGTGCAAGTCTTAATATCTTTAACTCTGCCACATCCAGCTCTGAATCCTGCCTTTTTGTCAATGCCACTGTCTCCAACCCATATAACATAGCTGGTCTCACTACCCTCTTGTAGACCTTCCCGTTCACTCTTACTGGTACTCGTCTGTCACAAATCACTCCTGACACTCTTCTCCACCCACTCCATCCTGCCTGTACTCTCTTCTTCACCTCTCCTCCACACTCACCATTACTCTGAACTGTTGATCACAGGTATTTAAACTCATCTACCTTTGCCACCTCTACTCCCTGCAGCCACACCATTCCTCTATCCTCCCTCTCATTCACACACCTTCATTCCTCTTCTCTCTAGAGCATATCTCCACCTTTCCAGTGTCTCCTCCACCTGTTCCCTACTCTCCCTACAGATCACAATGTCATCTGCAAACATCATAGTCCATGGGGAGTCCTGTCTGATCTCATCTGTCAACCTGTCCATCACCATTGCAAATAAGAAAGGGCTCACAGCTGACCCTTGATGTAATCCCACCTCCACCTTAAATGCATCTGTCACTCCCACCGCAGACCTCACCGCAGTCACACTACCCGTGATCATATCCTGTACCACTCCTACATACTTCTCTGACACTCCCAAATTCCTCATACAATACCACAACTCCTCTCTAGGCACCCTGTCATATGCTTTCTCTAAGTCCACAAAGACACTACGCATCTCCTTCTGACCTTCTCTGTACTTCTCCATCAACAATCTCAGAGCAAACGTCGCATCTGTAGTGCTCTTTCCTGGCATGAAACCATACTGCTGATCACTAATCATCACCTCCCTTCTTAACCTAGCTTCTACTACTACTGGGCATACATATGCATATAAGAAAGTTCAGGATTTTCAGTGCATTATGCGTTTCTTACAACTGAGTCCAGTGCTCGCTAATAGTGTACATTCTTACCACAAACACAAGTGGCATCATGAAATATCCTAAGGGCAGAAACTACAAAACAGAAATATGCATGCCACTACACTGGCCTACATATATTTCTTCTTCTTTCAGCTTTTCCCGGTTAGGGGTCGCCACAGAGGAACTCCGGTCTGCTAATGGTTGGCAGTGGATTTTTATGGTGCCGAGTTGCTAGCCCGACGCCCAACCTTCAAAAAGGCACACCCATTCACGCACGCACCTATCTGCATGTCTTTAACATCACTCGACCACGCAGGTAGGTGCAAAACAGAAATATGCATGCCACTACATTGGCCTACATATATTTCTTCTTCTTTCGACTTTTCCCGGTTAGGGGTCGCTACAGTGGAACTCCGGTCTGTTAATGATTGGCAGTGGATTTTTACGGTGCTGAGCTGCTAGCCTGACACCCAACCTTCAATGGCCTACATATATTTACTATTGCAAAAAAAAAAAAAAAAAAAAAACATAAGGAAACATTGAATATTTCCTTTCTATTATGTTTCTGCAGCTGTACCCATTTCAGCTGTCATTCACTGTGAGCAGATTTATTTAGAACCAACATACTTAATATAGATGCTGCAATTACAAAGCCTGAAACTTAGTTAAAAAGAAATGTTTTGATAATAATATGTTTCTTATTCTCTGAAGTCATGCTTATGATTCACAAATACACACACAATGGGAGGGGGCATGACACTTAGGCAGACTAAAGAAACGGTCTTTGAACGAGTATCTTGCTAAAGGGCTCTCACTACTCTATGGAAGACAGCAACATCTTACAGAAACAACAAATTAAGTCAGCAGTGAAACCCTGAATAAAATCAACATAATGCCAATGGTAATCTTGTTAAAAATAATACAAAAAAAAAATCTTCACAAAGGCTGCTGTTTTTGGTTCAGAGGCAAAGACCACATTGATGTCAATGGGATGTTTCTGAGCCCGGAAACAAGAAATAAGTAATCAAAACAGTATGACTTAAAAGCATTTTGAACTCATAGTTTGTATTTACCATAGCTAGACTGCTAACAGCATTAGCGCAGATTTCCTGATTAATTCCACATTACAACGTATCTTATAATAGAATGTCAATCTGCTTACATTCTGCAGACCTTGCTCCAGGCTAAGATACTGGTCATGTTTACATGGAAAATAAACAATGAATCAGTGCCTTGAAATATGTGTAGAGGGGGCTGACAGGAGCACAATTAATTTATCAAGTTTCTCTCAAAACAGAGTTAAACAGTCAGGCTATGCTAAGGAACCAGTAATAAATGTAGTTCTTTAACAGATAAGGGATCATACACTGAACCTTAGACAAAGACTGCTCTTGGGTTCTGAGATTAAGTTTTAAAATTCATTTCACAAGAAAGGAACCAGGCAAGAACATTAATCTTATTTTTGTATAAATCAATGTTTTGTTCTAAGTCAGAAAACTAAGTCTTGACCCTTTCTGACCAGACATTCCTGCAGACTACTGTTGGTTTAACTGCCTTTTTTACTGAAAAGGAATTTGATAATTAGTGCAAGTGTTTGTTAATTAGCAAGGCTCTTGTTTGATACTCGCTAGAATACAAGTGCTACATCATGTCATTCACTGTGAATACGGCCCCACTGTAATGTTCGTGCTTTTCACTCCCTGCATCCTAATGAAGGCTTTCCAATAGTTTGAATCTTAACTTTATCATAGGGAAAGAAGGCTCTGATTGGATGCTTTGTCTATCAGACTGCTGGCAACACTGGAAAATAAAAATCACATGGTATCACCAAAAAGTGCAACATTTCAATGACACATGCCACACAACATTCAAGTTAAGCAGGATCTCTAAGCCTACATGAAAGGAAGAGTCCTTCTGCCCAATGCTGCTGAGTTGCATAATATTCCTAGTGTGACCCCATGAGCAGCCACTGCCATCCACAGAGTTTAGTAGGCAAGGAAGGAAAGCAGACTGCAAAACCCTTTCTTCAGTATCACAAACATGCACACAGCATACATTTTCTTCTCTGAAGGAAACTAATGATAGGGTATGTCACTGTTGTTTTTCAGCAATCTAAGAAAATCAAAAGATACAAGCAGAGTACATCTTAGCACCCCTTTCTTGTAAGATAATACAACCACCAAGAATGACCATGTCTGTATCTCTAGTTATGCTAGTATGCCACTGTCTGTCTCAGAGAAGGATGCTACAAGAGGAACTGCTGCTAGGATAGTGATAGCTAGGATAGGCTAGTGCAAGAGACAAAACCATTTGGGCCTCAACAGGACCAGAACTATCAGGCATTAGCAGGGTTGGTTGGGTTTCTAAAGCTTTTTGCTCACCATCTGTGAATTCTTTAGCTAAAGCTTTCCTTATGTTATCCACATTACAGTGCTTCTGAAGCCTCTTTGGGGGGGGGGGGATTCCGTAACCCTCTTAACCCTACATGTATACTTAGAATAGAGCAAAGGTTCACATGTTGGGGTGTAGTTTTTCTCTTGCCCTAGTGCTGACAGGCATCTATGCTCTATAGTCTTACAGTCTTACTATAACCAATTCTGCTCAACAGAGGTTTGCTAAATAAAATATGTTACAATCTTTGCAAATGGTGGTATCATGTTCCCCAGCAAGACAAAACAAACAAGGCAAATTGTCAAAATTACAAAGAGAGAAACTATGAGTCCTTATAATTACAATAACTGGCTTTTTTAAATGATTTGCAGGGTTGCGCTGTGTCCCCTTGCATGCCTTGTGGGCACTCTGTTCCTACAGACACTCACACTGCCATCGTGGACAAAAAAAGTTACATTTTGAAATTGTTGAGATCTTCATAGATTTACTCCTTGCAATTTCAAGGAAGACTCAAGCAAACATTATAAGTAACAGCCCCTGAGGAAATCTGTCTCCATTAGAATCAATGGGTGACTTTTTCTAAGGATGTCATGAACAACACAAAAATCCTTTAAGATAACATAATTCTAAGACAAACACCTCAGGAACAACCAGGAAACATGACTGGAAAAGACAAGTACCAAAAAGATACCAAAATGGTATCTGTTATTATTATTGAATGTTTACATGACTTTGGTGAGATGAACAGCAAATAAATGAGGATGGCATTTGTTATTTTCTACTTTACAGTCAAGTTTCTGGCTGTCATCCTGAACCTGGTAGATCCAGGGAGCTCCAAGTGCTCTTGAAGTCTGGCTGGAAGACAGACATCCACCTATGGCTGAGTTCAATTTCTTTATAAAAAAACTGCAGCACTAATCCTTATGATGGCCATCACATGTCCTTTCTATACTACTTGGTCAGACTGTATGTAAGTTTTTAAAGTATAGGACTTACAGGGCCTAACCAGCAGTACAGAGTAACTACAAGAATCTCAGGGCCATGGCATGTAGAACTAGGAATATATCTCCATGCCAGCTACACACAGCAACCCAAATTACCAAGACAAGGGTAAACGACAGTGAAAAAAAAAACATGCATTTCTAAACTTCTCATTGCCTGATTTATTAATTGAGAATAAGGAAAGGGTTACATTTCTCACCCGAAAACCTTTCTTCTAATCTACAATGAATGAATTACACAGAATTTTCGGGTCTATATCACTTAGTCAAAGCTACTAATGATCAAATCCCTATTCATCGTACCCCTTTTGTCGAAATCATAAACCATCAAGTGGACTTTTAAATGAAATTTTTCCTAAGGCAAAGGAACAGTTGGCCATCATCTGGAATTTGCCCTTTCCCCACTGTAGTGCGATCCTGCAGTTGGTATATTTAGCTTGGGGGGCATAGCCCCTACCTGGGTAGGTTTTAAATTTTGTGATTTTTTTTTTTGACAGTTGCTAGGTTGGCCTACTGTTGTTTTACCGTGGGAAAAAGTTTGTTTAAAAGTCTGTCTGATGGTTTGTGGTTTCGACAAAAAGGTTTAGATGAATAGGGATTCAATCATTAGTGGTTTTGATCAAATGATATAGACCCAAATTTTCTTAACACTTTCAAAACAGAGCAAATGATGAACACCTTCAAAAGCTACTCTGTAAGACAGAAATTAACCTCCAAACTAAGGACAGCACAAGACCATCACAACTGGAAAGGCAAAATAATGGAAAGGCAGTACAGAGTTCATAACAGCTGGGAAAATTCCTCATATCAATTAACCTTCACCTGAATAGCCAGAAATTGTAGTTATTTCTGTTAGTCCTACACTTTAATGAAAAAAGAATTCAGTAGAAACGCCATTCCACAAAATGTTTTTTAGACTAAACAAAAGTGCTTTATTCTCCACAGACTTTGCGGTCTTCTCTTCTGAAAACACAGTGCTAGAAAGTTCCTTTTGTTACCTTCTCATCTTCTGTGGAGTCTTAGCAGTTTCTCAAAGAGGATTCAGATTCAAATAACATAGTTCATGATTATACTAACACACAAAACGGAATGCCCTATACATTTTAATGACAACAACACGGAGCAGTTATCTTACCTTTATTTAGTTTGTTTTGTTCCATGATGTTATACTGTATAGGTGGTACCTCCTGTTTCTGCTGCGCAGAAGGTTTCCATTGCTTCTCATTCACATCCCCAGCAGCACTGTTCATGTTATTACTGATGCTGGACTGGATAAGCTGGGTTGTGGCGTAGGGAGTTGGCTGTCCTTGCTGGCTTAGGAAACGGCCATCTTTCAAGTTTGGGCTATTAAATGTTTTCATTTCATTTATTTTATTGCTTAGGTCAACATCACCATAAACAGCGGAGTCAGGAAGCATCAGATTGGTCTGTTTGTTATCTAGCTGGTTGTTATAGTTAGCAATGCAATCCGCTAAATGGAGAGGAAAACACAGGAGGAATAAAGTAAAACTAAGTATCTGCAACAGGATAACTGGCATACAAGCTAGTTACAAAAGAAGCATTTTTTTTATTCAGCAAAGTGATGCCTCTACTATGAAAGTAGCACAGATGCAGTCCAGTCTCAGTAATTCTAGCAGAATGAATGCAGTATGTCAAACCAAATTTGTTAACACTTAAAACAAAACACTATCCGTTTCATCAGCCCTACTTATGTTTTCTCAATAAGGGAAATAGAGCAACACCAAACAAGTTATTAAGTGATAAGTATATTTCATAATGCTAAGTCACTTGACCAATAAAAATGAATATGTAAGACGTAATAAAAATATAAAATACTACTATGAGGAAAAAAATAAAGAAATGCTGTGTTGGTACACTAATAGAAAACACAAAGATATAAGAACACAGATATGGTATAATACCATTTATTGGACTAATGCAGGCTTTGCAATTACTTGAGCTTTCGAGCTGGCATGAGCCTTCAAGTAATTGCAAAACCTATGTTTGTCCAATAGAAGGCAATACATCACATCTTTGTGTTTAATATAAAAGTTCAGTGCTTTTGGACCCTTTTAAAATCTCTTTCTCTTCCATTATATTGTTCAACTAAGCAAATTATGCTTATGTATTTCAATTTTCCTCTCATATCTTTTTCAGCTTCTTTTGGTGCCAAGCATCACTAAAGCAGTGCTGTGCCTTCTGATTAATTTAATTTTGGTTGTTTAAAAAATGGCCTGAAAGTCCGGAAGGGACCGAGAGTAAATTCACCTCATAAACTTTATAAATAATGCTGCCTGACAGCACCGTATAACCCTGTGACCCTTCCAAAGATACCTTGCAACATTATAGCATGGCTGGTGAGTTTACAAAGTTTTGCCCTGCTGATTAAAGCATTTGGCTTGACCTCCTATTTTAGAAAGTCAGACTGCAAGTCCAGCTCACTCAAAATCAAAACAAGGACAAAATGTATAGAATAGACAAACGCTGGCACTATTTTACTTCATCTTAACAAAAGGCTAATGTGCAGATACAATGAATCCTGTTTAATAATGTGAAAGCTGGTAGGTAGTTGATTTTCTTCCAATATGCTTTAATGTTGTACTAAACCTATGTCACTTCTGTACCTTTTTATTTAATTAATTAACCATGCTTCTAGGATGGGAATGGCTTGAGTCACTTTGCCAATAACAAGGCACAGTTGTCACTATTGAAGTCTATGAATTTATCTATACAATCCTAAACACTCTGCTCTGCATGATTAAATCCAAGCTCCTGCACTTGCATATAAATCACAGTTCTTTGGAAACAGATGGCAAAAGACTGGAGCACAGTTTCAAGTCTGAGAAATACTAGGTCAATGACACTCTCAGAAAATGTAAACTTTTAAAAAGCTCGTTTTATACTCCGGGCCTCTGAATATGTGGGGCTCCATGCCTGATGGAGTCCATGTGTTCAAATAATGTTTTACATACTTTGCAAAGCGGTATCACTGAGCAGTGGGATACCAATAATAAATGTCTTCTTTCTTGGAAAAACAGGGAATGCAGCACTTCCAGCAGTAGAAAAACATTTTCTTTATTATTTGCCATATTTAACACCCAAAACCTTCCTTCAAACATCAGGTTCCTCACTACTGCAGGCTGTAACATGATATTGCATTATTGTACCAGTGACGCGTATGTACATTTTATCAACTTTGGTTGTCTTCTGGTTACTGATGATGAAAATAAGACCTCTAGCACTTTTAATTTTCATTTCTATTTAATTCAGTTTCACTGTTTTCTTCTGCATGGTAAATGTGTTTCCACATACAAAATCAGCAATGTACACCATTTTTACTTTAAATATCTCAAGATCTTCAGGCAGGGTGTGATGATATCAGAATAAATTGTCATCTTTTCCAAAGTGATATTCCTAACATACAGCTGACACTACATTAAAAGACCAGACGTCTACAAACAACCAGCTGAACAAGTTAAATGATAAGGACTTTACTACACTTGTTTTTGCTGCTATAACCACAGCCTGCACATCTGTAACAGTTACGCACACTGCAGCCAACCTGTATTAGTTTGTGCACTAGCTATGCAACAAAATTCTGAAGAATTTGTGGAAAGAAAGGTGACAAAGAATGAAAGAAATACTAATGAAATAAATCTAATTACAATCTGGGCCTCAGGTCAAACCCATACGTTTTTGTCACACAGTTTAAGAAAGGCTTCTTTTCTGTCTAGTTAACAGATGTTTAGATAAATACATCATGCATGGAAGCTTACCTTATACTTAATATAGGTTAGACAGCAAGGCTTGAACAGCAATTTATCACATCAGCACTGAGTATTTTTTAGTAAAAGCAAAACAGAGGAGTCACTGAAGAAATCCCTCATCCAGGAAAGGAGCCATATTCAACAGCTGAGAAAGTAGCTGTAACTAGAATGTTGAGCTGCACCTATCTTGTGCAAATCCTTTATTTTTGTTATTAAAGAGGTGTTCCAACTATTTTAAAGCAGCAGTAATGCATCATACACTCACAGTGACTGTAATCACAACCCAAACGATTACAGAATCCTGATCTAATGTATCACACAACATATAAAAGTCACTGCAAGTAAAATGGATCCATATTTAGCCATGGATCCTTTAATGACAACTTAGCTTACCCTGCACATAACATTTTAATTTTTAATTAGGAATTTCAAAATTACAGGGTCATTCAGAAAAGATTATTGCTAACGTGAAGTGGTAAGTACCAAGAAACTATTTTTTTTTTTCATATTTTAACCTAGCTTCACAGAGTGTGGTTAAAGTGGCCATTAATGCATCAAAATGCACATTCTGAAGTATTTGAGATGTGCATCTAAACACATTCTGTGAAACTTGGTGTTAAAAAAAAATGCTCACAGTACTTCATGCTGCATAGAAGTGTTAAGCATTTCTGAATAACCCCAGTTCAAAATATTATTTCAAAAGAAAAAGTAAACGGTCATATTTTTTCCATTTTTTACCATACATAACAGTGGTGACAAGCAGAAAGTAAATCCAATAAAACAAAGAACGCAGAGCTATAAGAATGAACGGAGGGAAAAAGAAGTCATTTTATGGGTAGTTTTAATAAGAAGGCCCTGCCATGTCGCTGCCCACGTAAACAGAGTGAGTTTTCTTAGCTGTTAAGGACCGTGCTATCTGCCTAGCTATCGGTGATACCGGACTACATGTGGACTCTATATATAAGCATACCAAGTGACTTGAATGCAGAGTGAGAGATTTAATTAAGTAGATTTGTATTTATTTTTTACTTACATACATTATTTCTGTAAAATACATTATTCTCACTAGGATTGTGGTTAATTTTGAGGTGGTACTTACATTTACTAGGGGACATTTGGCCATGACACTGGTGACAGTCTCCCTATGCCTTAGAAATCTGAGAAGATATATAAAGAAGTAAACAGTTTTTATAAAATGTGTGATTAAGACATAGTTGCATTGACTGTTATTAATGTTATCATCATTTTGTGACAGAATAAACAATTACCCCCTACATCTTTCAATAAGCGTCATGGAATCATTTACATCTACCTAAGCTTCGACCAACTCAAGCAAAGAGGATCACGATCTAATGTCTCATCTGAAGGATATTTGTTGAGTTTAATTTTTAATGATTCTACCAAATTTAAGTCACTTACAAAGTCATACCACTGCAGAAATTAAATAAAAGTATACTCCACCTGCAGTATATTGCGAACAAGGGAAAGCCCTCATAGAAAAAAGAACTAGAAAGCATAGATATCATATGCCCCCTGATTTTGCCTCTTATTTTTGCCTTGACCCTTGCAACATTTTTTTTAATTTTCTGGTATATCACTGAGGATTACCAGCAGACAGCAATGCCACAACACTTCTTCACAAAATGCAAGCTGATGCAAAACTTTCTATTAACTTTCTAAGTGAATTTGAGCAATAATTACAAATTGTCCCTGATTTAGTGCCGTCATCACCCAATTATTTTTGACTTTGTCCAGAATTCTTGAGAAAACAAATTAAGATCTATGCTACAATACTGCTCTAACCTTTGAAAGAGTTTTTAGAATCTGACAAACAGCTTTCTCAAATGGTCCAGGAAAATATCATAGCCATCAATTTTCTGTTACTGAAGACATAACAGGTCCTGGTGACACTGCCTCCCCTCTTAATGAGTAGAGAAGTGCCTTCCTTTCAAATTGTGTGTGTGTGTTTCTAGTCACACTTTACTAAACCGGCATGCTAAAGCTTGATAGTGGACTTCTCCAAATTTATGTTACCAAGGCTTACTTTCACATCCTCGATTTGTTAAGTTGTTCCACCCTTGCTCGAGAATGGCGGCATGAATTTGCCTTTGCTTTGAATTTTACTGCTGATATTTTCTTTTTAGAGTGAGATTTGGAGACTGAGCTTCATATAATTACTTATTACCAAGCTAAGGATGGCCTGAGATTAGATTACCATGGAGAAGGAGCAATATAGGTGTTACACTTTTTATTGATCACACTGTCACCGAGTTGCAGTGACCTTAGATGAACAGCAATAAAGCATGAGGGTGTGAGTACCTTGGCCTTACATTTAGGGTGTAAGGAGTTGTTTTTTTCACCTGCCCATAAACTGGGTAAGTCTGATTTATGCATTCTGGTTTGCCTCAAATACTTAACACTACCATGACAGAATTTTGCATACAGCCATTTTTTTTTTTTTTTTGCCATTTCCCTTTGTAATAGGTGTTCATATATAATCACTAATGGGACTTAACATACTTTTCTAAATATGCTGCAGTCTTTATACAAAGGAAACAAAATGTCCTCTCTACTCCCAGACTCACCTTTTTCAAATGGTAAAGGTGAATATATTAAAGAAATGCATTAATGGATAATTAAGTCATAAGTATTGGTAGCTAAACTCACTGAAAATTAAAAAAAAACAAAACAAAAGGGCATCTGTTGTTTTATTATCTCCAGATCTCTGCAAACATCTCAGCCAGCTAGTCTTTACTGTCTCCTGAACATTCAACCACCAGGGGGAGATGAACATTAAAATGAATCTTCAGCATTGTGATGTCCTAGCTCTGCCTATAACTACCCCATCAATGCTGAGGTTAGAAGGCTCACAGGGAAGTTGTATCCACCCTACATCAGCTTGTTTGCCAGCCGTTACTAACAATACTAATTTGCTTACATGGGTTTATGGGTTTACTTTCTAATGAAAGTAATGGATTGGGGAGATTGGATGCATCTTGTCATTTTAAAGATCAAAGTCTGTTAACTGAAGTGTTGAAGTTTCCCCATCATGCCAGCAACTGCTTCCCTTCTTTTGCAAATTTTTAGAGTCACACAACCACAGACAGTTTTATTTTTTCACAGACTGTGTTTAGTTGCTTCAGTCCCTGTCAGAGTTGGTGTGGGGATTTTAGAAGCCTGGGAATTCAGCACCCCAGTTTCAACTTCTGTAAAGTCAGGGTTAGAGATGGGACTACAGTGGGTAAAAGGGAACATTATTATTTATTTATTTTTGTGTAGCATATTAGACTACTGACTGCAGTTTAACAAAGACAGTGTTATTTGAGCATTAATATTAAGCTACACTGTAACCAAAATTGTGTTCTTTTTTTATGTGATTTGTGCATTTTAGCTCATCAATCTTTGTAGTATGTAAGGTTACTGTACAGGTTTTAAGGTTCTCAGGTTAGGTAGCTGGAAGTCTGCAATGGATATTTACTATAGCAAACTGCTTCTGCAATTCAGAGACATTGTAATGTTCAGTGGAATGTTGCAGATGGTATGTGAGAATGGTTTTTGGTCTACTCAGTGAATGTCATTCCTCCATGTTACATAACTCCAAAGTTGGCATGTTTTAGTATGCAGGGTGCAGAAGGTATTTTGTTTGCAGTGCAAGGGAATAATACTTTTGTATGATTTTCTAAGTCAGGATGTATTGTTCAGAATGGTGGATATATATAGTCTTTTGTGCTTCACTATGGAGCAGTACACAGTAGTGTCATGCAAAACCAGACAGTATTCGCAGGTCATCCTTGAAAAGGGACATTTGCATCGAGTGGGTTTACCTAGTTAACATATGACAAAAAATAAACATCAAATAAAAAAAAGTCTACATGCAGGTTCTGTTAAGCACCTGTGTACAATGGAGCAGGAAAAAGCACTTTACAGAGGACACTGATTCACCTTCAAGTCCCATCCCCACGGTGTTAAACAGTAATACGTGTCTGTACTTTTAGTGAATGAAAGGAAGGAAGGAAGGAATAAAGAATAGATTAATGACTTATGATAACCTCAGTAAAGAGGTTCAATGTAAGTAAAGCAAGGCCTGTGAGAGGAAAAAAAGGAAAACAACAACAGCATACCTCACCACGTTAGGGTGGTCAAAGTTTGCAGTTTGTGTAAATCTTTTAGTCTTTCTTTCTGACCTACTGTTAAGCAAAATAACGCCATGTCTGCTAGTTAAGCATGTTGCCTTTTAAGTTAGTATTTTTGTAGTTCTCTGAAGCTAATAGCATTAATAGTGTCTGACAACAAGGACTCTGTCAGTCAGACTGTCTGTCTATCTCTCTCTCTCTTACTATCAGTTAACCAGACATGCAAACTGATCAACTGCAAACTCTTTTCAGCCATGTCCTGAGCATAACAGAGACTGTAAATGTGCATGCATATGTAGACAGATCAGACTAGCTAGTTAGCTAGCATATATTTGGAAACAGAGATGAAACTGAAACACTGCACTGGTGACTGTTCTTCATCTCTTTTTCAAAATCAGATGAAAAGCTGACAACAGCCCAACGTCAGGGTCACTTTTTATATAAAGAGGTATTACTCACCTATGATAATTTTCACCATTTTGCTATAGAATCACATTCTTTTTCAGATACGCAGCAACATTCTGCGGCAAAAGCAGTAGCGTACACAGCAAACTAGGGAGGTACAGCACTGCAGTCTGTGTTCACTCATAGAACATGCATCTAGCCTAATGATTTTAATGCTTTTTAATATGAACATTCACTCCCTGTTTTATAACATTGTTTTTATGCCCATTGGCTGCCAACCATCAAATGGACTGCTCATATCTTTGTAAATGCGAACCGTCAGCAGCAGAATATCATCCAGGAACCACCTGAAGATTCTACAGAGCTATAACCCCTGAGCCCTCGATGCAGCTGGCAGGTTCAAACCACAAAACTACCATCCCAAACATGCAAGCTACAATATAAGCCAGACACCAGTTACATCAGGCACAGCTTGGCATGTATGATGCCAGTTACATCAGGCACAGCTTGGCATGCATGTCCCCCCTCATTGCCCAGCCATTACTGATAAACTTATTAAGCCACCCAGCCTTTGCTTGGGGCTGTACCTCTTCCAAAAAGATGAAAAAGGACAGCATCAGCTGCTCATCCCATCATCATCTTGTCAGCTCCTCCTGTGTCCTGATCACTGGCTGATCCTGGTTTTTCTGGGTCACAGTCGGAGCTTCACTTCACTGTATCACTAAACTGACATATTCTACCTATTTAGTGGAGATCAGTAAAAAGAACATCTTCAAAATACTACTGTCTTTCAATACTGAACTTCTACCGGTTCTCCACGTCTACTTTGTTTGTGTCTTTCGGCTTTTCCTGGTTAGGGGTCGCCACAGCGGAACTCCGGTCCGCTAATGATTGGCAGTAGATTTTTACGTGCTGGCTTGCCGGGCCTAATGCACAACCTTCAATTTATGGAATCTTAGGTTACAGAAAAAAAACACTTTTGATGTTAACAAAAAAAGTTCTGAATAAAGTTTTCTTCAGCAACCTTTAAATATTAAAAGGATAAAATACATTTTTAGTGATACAGTTTGTAATAAAATATGATAAACTGGTACTTAGCATTTGTCTGCATTTAACCTCTCCTTTATCCTAACAGGAAAGAACAATTGTCTTTCTCTTCTCACTTTAGAACAGCAAGATCTCTGACTCAGACAGACATGATGAATTATGCATGAATCTGACCACGAAAATCTAGTGCAAGCTCTCTGGTGACTATAGTTCCTAACATTTCCTGTAAACCTATTAAGATACGAGCTACCAAGCTTTACAAACCTTTGTTATGTTTTATTTCTGCGGCTCTGACTAAACAGTCTTGTTTCTTTCACTTGAGGTCTTGTGTGGCACAATGTCAGAATAGACAGTCTGCAGTTTTCAAAAGACAAGCTGTTGACTCTTCTGAAGCTTGTACATTGCTCCGTAGTAAAACAAATCTAATCTGATATGAACACAGAAAACAGGCTAAAAAATCACTAAAATAATCACATAGTACTGAAGGCACATACTGAAGAGTGTGAATAAACTAGGCTCTATGTATTTGGACACAACATCTTTGTTATAAACCATTCCCAGATGAAAATTTTACCTCTCTCCTTCTTAATCCCTCCTAAATCTGGTGACTTTGAGACAATGTGATGACTTACACTTGATTAATAATGACAATAATTAGAGTTACAGCCTTTTCTTGCTTAAGAAAATGTACATTAATTCACATTCTTATTCTGTCAAAATCTCAGGTTAATAGCACTAGTATTTTAAAAGGTGTCCCTGATTATGTCTGGATTTGTCCCCGATACTGTTGAGACTTATGATTCCCACTGGTTCCCTTGTCTAACAGTAGGCTACAGTACCAATGTGCCTTTAATAAAATCTATTTTGCTAGATGGAAAGTAGAATCAATATGAAGGTAAATTAAATATAACTTAATGTAAACATTTTGAAGGTTTATTACTCTACAAAGAAAACTGTAGCAAGTAATGGCTATTTCATAATTTCCAGTACCTTCTACCCCTTAGATTTTGAAATGAAAAGTATAATATACTCTATAATGCATCACACTATAGAAATGTTGTCCTGTGATCTTATCCCTTTACTGTAATCCAGTAATCTGCAAATCTAGTTTTTACACAAAGGGAAGAAACAAAAGGCCTTTACTTATGAAATCAGAGCAACATTGTGGCAGCTGTTCCTGGCTTAGAAACCATAACCAAATGTGGGTTCTTCAAAGGCAGCCACTGCAATGAGAGAAATCTTTTTCCCTCAACATGCAGCAATCTCAGAGCTGGATATAGCAAATGGGGGGGTGTGAGGGTGGTACCTATGATTATATTTGAACTCTACTTCAGAAGCAAATCCTCCTACCCCCACACACATATATACAAAACATTACTTAGACAAATCTTCTAAAGATCTAAACCACTCCTAGTATCTTGGTCACAGTGAATAAGCTGCATTACAGTTCTACTGCAAACTTTCATCTGCTATTTCTATCAATATTACAAAGGTAGGACAAAACACAGGGCAGGAATCTGTAGAAACAAGGCCTGTAACTCAGAACGGTCTGTTTCTATGCAAATATGACTAAGATTTATAGCAGTTTGTTATCCAATGATTTAAAACAGATTTTTAGTAGGTAGATTTTCTGCAATCTGAAATATGCATGCTTTGTTTAAACAAACACTACCAGTAGCAAGGAAACATAAAGATATAAGTAGAAAACAACATGCAGACACTCTGATGTGTCAGATTCTCTTGGTTAATGGCACACCCTGGATTGCATTTAACCATGCATTTACCTCATTTGCATTTGTTGATTATATAATTTCTTTTAATGAGTGCACACTGCAAACTAAATAAAGCTAAATATTCATGATTGCATTACTGTTGTGCAATTAGTCATAAACCTGTCATAAAAACAGTTTAAATAAGAAAATGGTCATTGGCTGCTTTGCCCTAAATTATCTGCCACTAAGGCTGTTTCTTTTTCCCAGTGCTATGTTTAGTTCAAAGCAGATACTTTGAATGATATGTTTTGAAAGGTGTGATACAACAGCTGTATCACATAATCTGGTTTTCTTTATAAATGGCTTTTATCACAGCATGCTACTGTTCAGAATGCTACATAATTTTTCCAAAGCTACGTCTACACTGTTGAAGACTACATTTATAACTAAAATCCAGAGCATCTACAGTGTCAATATTATTACTGCTGTTTTGGGTATCTCCCCCCCTTTTAAGTCTCCATTACAGCACAAGGCACTCACTTAAGGAAGCACTGCACTTGCCACTTGCAAGGCTCATCATACTGCTTATACATAATTACACTGAAGAGAGGAGACATGTATATTCTAGGTAGTGGCTGCCCCATTTCATTTTGTTTTTATTCCATTTGCTCCAAGTTTCTTCTTGTTCACAGTTCCACAATCTTCTCCAGCAAACTACTCACTTACCCCCACCGTCCTAAGAAACGTTGTTTCATTCACTGAAAATGAACACCTAGTTCCAGCCATTTGCAGCACGTTCTCTGATCCCCTAGTCTTGCATGCTACACTCTCCAGTCCTTATATTTCCCTCACTAACCTGCGTGTTTCCGACTTTACTTGTTATAGCTCAATGTTTTCTTTCTACTTTACTACTTCTTCAAAATGTGAATTCTGATCAATTTCATTAAATACTACCCTGAGTCTATACGGGTTTTTACATTGTCTGCTCTGTTTTCATCCTGCACGACAAAGTTTTGCCATTAATTGAACTGGGAAGTTTCTAAATCACCCATAGGTGTGTGTGTGTGCGTGTGCGTGTGTGTGTGTGTGCATGCTCAATATCTCCATGTCTGTGTGGCCCCACAAACATGCGCACAGTGGACTGGCATACCATCCAGGCTTAGTTCTCTCTTTTATTCTCACTGAATCATGGGATAAGCTTTTCAGCTCCCCATGACCCTGAGGAGGTAAAAACACTTATCACAGAATAAATTACAGACAGCTTAAGTTTCTGTTAGGGATTTGTTCATTGAGCGTCAAAGGCTAATACTAATGATTTGCCCACAAAACACAGCAAAATAAAACCAAGCAACATTTACTAAAATATCCTCATCAGTTCAGTTAAGAGCTTTCATCTCCTTATATCAGACTTCTTCACACTGAATAATGTAATCATAAAAACACAATTAAACACACAAATAGTCACATGCAAAACACTGCTTTGTGTATATAACATTATATTATTCAGTCTGATGAAGATATAAAGAGATGAAAGCGCTTAATGAACTGCCGATATTTTACTAAATCTTGCTTGGCTATATTTTGCTGTTTTTTTTGGACTTATGATACTCCAAGTACAGCTTTACTGTTCTTGTTTGAGTTTAATATTAATGATTTATCATATACTACACAGGGTTAAATGGGTTGTTTTATAAATCTTTTATTAACTATCCAGCTAATAACTTAGGGGTACATTTCGATATTTTAAAATATTGTACATGCATTTTCTGACTATAAGAATCTGAAATCATGTTAGACAGCAGAATGAATGCCATGTCTGCTTTAATCTCTTGCTGAGTCATCAGCTTCCGCTGAGTCATTAGACGACAATAATAATACAACATACTAACATGCCATTCATGTTCTACTCGTCTTCTCCATATTCATTAACAAACTTCTTTGTGATCTCCTCATTCTCTCACCTATCTTCTATATTGATGACATGGTCATTTACTAATCAGGTCACTCTCGTATCAACATTCACTGCCAACTTACATGAGATCCAACAATGGCTGATAAACCATAAAATAGTTCTGAACCCCACCAAAATCAAAACAATGCCGTTTGGAACTCCACAGACAATTCACCAATGCACCTGACTTTTTAGCTATCTTTGATGATACACCTATTTCATAGAGACAACCTCCACCTTCAAATACCTAGGGCTATAGCTTGATTGATCGCTAGTCTTGTATTTCTACCTAGAAAAATAGTGAAAGCCAAAACAAACTCCCTCCTCCTTGGGCCAAAATGTTCTCCCATTTTCTATTCCAACCAACCAGAGCAGTCATTGGGAAGTTCTCCTCTCTCAACTTGAATATGGGCTCCTAGTTTTTGCTTCTACCTCCAAGAACAACACACTGAAACACTCCAGACTATCTGTAACAGCATCTGCAGATTCATTACAAATTCATCTCTCTCTGAGCATCACCGCATCACCCTAGAAAAAAGCCAAATGGTTACCCATAAAATAATGATCTAACTTACTTTTAGGATATTAACTCTACTAACCACTCCAACTCCACACGTTTACTACCCTTGCAAACAGACTTCACAAAAAAAAAAAACTCCTCATATAACCTGAGACACCACTCACAAGCTACACCAACTGTCATTACCCCTAGAATCAGACTCCACAGCACTGCACATGCTTTCATCTCTCAGACACCTACTCTTTGGCAACCTCTCCTCATCAGCATTAAGGAAATCAACACTTACTCTAAATTCAGAATGCAACTCAAACAGCACTTCTTCATCCAAGCTTAAGGACATATCAGCTAACCTATAGGCATATCACCTAACCTAATGACATATCACCTAACCTATCTCCTTTCCTTGTCTCTTCTCCTCTTTCAAGATGCATTGAAGATTGATCTACTTTATAAAGTAATATATATACTGTAAATTGCACTCTGCTTGATTGTATATTACACTGCGATTTGTTTACTGGACTGTATAAATACAGAGTTTTCTATGTAATTATTCTGAATTATTAGGTTATTGCTTAGATTTCTGATTTTTTTTGTTTGTGAAATGTTTTGTATTACACCCAGACTAAGCCAGAAATTGGTCAATATTCATCAGTGCACTATCCCGGTAAATAAAGGTCAATACATAAGTACATAAATAAATTAATTAATAAATAGATTAATTAATTAATAAACAAATGTAGAAATCCGGGGGGGTCCTTAAAATAAAATGTATTTACAAGGAAAATTAGGAGAAAAAAGGAATTCTTAACTAAGGCAACACTGATGGAACAACACAGACGACTGCTCTGCTAATCTATTTTGTTCCATGAAATGAATTTCTGTTCTTGCCCTTGTCTGACTTCAGAAGCATTACTGTGAAGTCTGATAGTTGCATATGTGGGTGAATTCTTGTATACTTAGACAATCAGAAATAAACAATAAATCATACCCCTGTCTTAACTGCTCAACATCCTATCCATAAATATGCAAAACATATCCTGCAGGTTTTGGCAGTAACTCCAGTCAGGTACTAACAACTTATTTTTCACAATTAGAACTTAAAATCACCTTTATTTCACTTCTAGTAAAGACAGAAAAATACTGTTAACTTCAGAGATATAAAAAGCTCAAGAATCCACTACAATTATAGTCTCTTATCTTCACGGCATGTACAAAAAGCAATGCAAATGTTACACTGAGACCAACTGTAATTATCTGTAGGATGGTCCACATAAAAATTAAAAATATTACAATATAATGCAGTGATGACAACACCATTACTAACAACACATGACTAACGAAAGTCTTACCATAACTACTTGTGAGGGAAAAACTAAAAAATAAATTTTAATAGTTGTATTTACAGAGTTGTTCTGAAGCAAAAGCAGAGAGCTCACTAACCTGGGCGACTGTAGGTGGTGAGATTGCTGTCACTGTTTCCATTTCCTGATGTACAGCAGTTGATAGGACACTCGCTGTGGTTGTTACCAGTGTGTGGCCATGTGTCTGCCAGCCATGGCTGGGATGCTGGCTCTCCAATGTTTAACAGCCCTGGTCTATAAAAATTCAGTACGGTAAGAATTAATAAACATTTTTTTTCTGAAATGCTGAAGTTGTAAAATAAAAATAACACAGTAAGCTTTTCTTATAGCCATCTCTAGGATTTGCACTAGACTGCAACAATTTTGTCTTTTGATATCAATGACAAAGACTGAAGTACACTGTGAGGATATGAGTCCCTATTACTCCTTTCTATGAATTAATACATCACTATTTACATTTTGATTTTGGTATAGAGTAAGAGAAACTCATTCTGCTTCTATTTATTCACTGCGTCATTCACAAAGTCATTCATATACTTATCAACACTTCCTTGCTGTCAAAGTCCCTTAAAGGGTCAAATAAGAAACATGTACACATGTAAGCATTCCCAGTTGATAAGCCTAGCACTCACATTTGAGTTAAGCCTGCTTGGTCAAGGAAAAGACATGTCATATTTAAGGTACTATTTTTATTTTATGAAATGCAATACTGTAACCAAGGCATACACTTCATACTCAAATGGGTGCATTTTCTGTGCATCTGTGAGAAGCAGTATGGCTTGTAACTATCTGAAGTAATGGATACAGCACAGGTTTGTAAACAGCTTGACTGGAGATAGTATTACCCATGTCAAAACATCTTTCATTGTTTTGGGGGCACTTGAAAGAAGATGCATACATTTGCAGGTGTAGATTCTGGAAAATACATTTTTTTAACATGAGACGAGGACAGGTGGGATGGCAATATCTTACTTTCAGTAAAAAGAAAATTCTAGCAGGCAGTGACTTCTTTTTCACAGCTGTATTGACATCCCCAAGTCAGTAATCCATCACTATACATGCTGCTATACAATCAATCCACCAAGAAGCTATTCCTTTTCTCTTCCTGCTGGCTATAGTCACTTGTACGCATAAATAAATTGATCAAATATCACAGTTTAGTCACATTACTGGCAGTCTATAAGGCCTTTACACAAGGGCATATACTTTCAACATTTTCAGCTGAACTTCAGGGCTAATTTCTGCAACTAAATCCCTATATACTGCATGATACTGTGTTAAGTGCTTCAGGCTGGAGTGACAATCAGACGTGGTAACAAATGGTATACGCTTTTAAGGTAAAGTATATGACAAATGAGTTTCTAATCAAGTGGTAAGTCAGACAGAGATCTCTCCAAAATAGTCTTGTCAAACATTGAATAATGGAGAGAGCTTCTAGCTGCTCTTGGTAGCCCAAGGACATGAACAGGAAGCATTACTAAGTCTCCATGCTATATATGGAATCTATATCCGTGACATCTGGAAAAAATCTATATATATATATATATATATATATATATATATATATATATATATATACAGATAGATAGATAGATCCCTATTGGTGGATCGAGTTTTCAGAAACTCGATATTGATATGGCCAAGACTATATGATCGAGTTTTTGAAAACTCGAGGCTTTTGAATGGAGATCGCTGTACAGCGAGGATTGGGAAATTTACCCTTTCCTTCACTGTAGTGCGATCTCGGAGTTGGTATATATATAATTTGCAGGGGATGTGGGGGGCTTGTCCCTTGCATAAACATAAAAAAGTAGATTTTTGTGAGGTGTTTTTTTTTTTTTTTTGCTGTTCAAATTTCCAGAAAACTCAATCATATGGAATTGTCCATACAGATTTAGAGTTTCTGAAACTCGATCATGTGACAGAGATCTATATATATATATATATATATATATATATATATATATATATATATATATATATATATATTTACCTTCAGTAGGTTGGCTAGCACGAATGATGATATCCTGAAGGTAAACCACTCAAGTCCCACAGCGCCGAACCACTCCCACACTAATTCTTCTTCTTTCGGCTTTTTCCCAGATAGCGGTCACCACAGCAGATCACCTGTCTGCTCATGATTGGCAGTGGAGTTTTACAGTGTCGAGTTGCCAGCCCGGTGCCCAACTTTCCACAGAAGGCACACACATGCATGCACTCACACCTAGGGCCAATTTAGAGTGTCCAATCCACATATAGCATGTCTTTGGTATGTGGGAGGAAACCCATGCGACCACAGGGAGGACAGGCATACTCCTCACAGAAGGCACCCCAGCCAAGGATCGAACCGGAGAACTTCTTGCTGTGAGGCGACAATGCTAACTGCTGCACCACTGTGCCATCCTACCCCCACACTAATTATACATACTAATTCCAATACTGCGCAATCCATGGAGAAAGGGAATATTTCCCACCCAGGAATTCTCTCTCCTGCACACCTGTTGACTATCTGTACAGCCGACCAAATGTAGTCGATTAAACAGATGTCAACCAAATTCTGTCTATCAGACTAATAGAACCTATGCAGACACACACACGTTTGTAATGAAGAATCTCCTGTGAGTTTGTTTGAAACAAAATATTGAAACAACTCATCTGTGATTACCATTAATACTGTTTGGTATCTACTTCTCTGAAGTACATGCTAACACAGAAGGCCTCTGGCTGACGAAGTTCGCAGATGACTGCAAACTAGGAGCCATAGTCAAGTCCCCAAATGATGTGGACATCCTACAGAAGGGCCTCATTGAGACAGATGCCTGGTGTCAGAGCCATGGCCTCAAGCTCAATGCCAAAAAGTGCAGTGTCATCTCCTTTGATAAAAATTCTGTACCCATGAACTACCACATAGGTAGCAATCTACTTAACACCGAATGCGTGATAAGAGACCTTGGGACCCAGGTGGACAGTAGTCTCTCCTTTGATAGTCACATCGCCACAGTAGTCAGGAAGTCCTTCTACGTGGCACACCTCATCATAAAAGGGTTCTCATCCAGGAAAAAAGAGGTCATTGTTCCCCTCTACTCGTCACTCATTAGACCCATTATAGAGTACAATGCCCCTTTTGGAATGTACTTCACAAGACATCTGCAGCAGCTGGAAAGGCCACAGAAGTACCTCACAAAAGAGGATTACTGGCCTCAAACAAATGCCCTACACTGACAGTCTCAAAAAACTCCAGCTTTACTCCATAGCATATCGCCTACTCCAAGGTGATCTCTGCCTAACATATAAAGCTATGTCAAACCCAGAGCTGTTGGACATGCTACACCTAAAGAAATCCCAATCCCTCCAAGCTACACACTCTAGGGACCTAAACCTTGTCACCACAATAAACAGGACATGCTGCAGGGATAGATTCCTGTCCCAGAGACTTACTATACTCTGGAACAAGCTACCCATCTATGTCAAGCAAAGTTCTTCATTAGCACTCTTCAAGAAAAATCTTGATGAGTGGATGGGAAATAGGAAATACACCCCAGGGATCATTTCTGTGTTTCTGCTGGACAGTGGCACAGGAAAATAACTTTCTTGGGTGGCGTAAGCTATGGTACCTTGCTGGCTAGGCTTATGTAGGACCTTGGGCCGATAGCCTAGTACTTACCTATGAACCACCACCTAATCAACAAAAAAGTAATCACAAATGTAAACCAATAGGACTGTGACATACCTTGCAAAACAGCAGAAGAAGAGATCACCCTTGCTCTTGGGTTTGCTGTCCAGTTTGTAATGCTTGCAGAAAGTATACATGGATGTGCAAATCACTGTTACACACATGCTTCATAAGCCACGGTGGACTGCACATTGATACATGCATTCACCAAAGCTTTCTTGATGGAGTCATTACAGAAAGAGATATAGTTTGCCAACCATTGGAAAGAGTTTGTATAGAGACATATCTATCCAATTTATCTACTATGAAAGAGATAAAGAATTGGCCCATTTGCCAAAAGTCACTGGTTATGGCACTGTAATAACTGAATTGTCTGAGATACCCATCATATGCAAGACCCCTTTTCCTTTGTTCTAAGCATTATGAAAAATGTAGGCAGCTAAATGGCTTAGCTGTCAGACAAACTGGAGACAACTTTTGGCATAAAGAAGGTGTTAGTCCTAAGGCTGACTCTGCCTTTATGAAGGTTCTTACACTTATAAGGGTTTGCATTTCCAAAACACTTCAAGAATGAAGGAATGGTGTCTTTGGTGTCTTTCATGTTAAGAATTTTAATGTCAAACATACACTGGGTTCAAATAGTGCAAAGTTCAATTTCTCATTAAAAAAGATAACATTCCAGGGGGCTATCATTACTCAAGAAGGTGTAAAGTTCAACACCTACTGCAAAATTGTTTGATCAAATACTGGACAGAAAAAAAAATGAGGTTCAAGGGTAGACATACTGTAGTGTCTAAAATGCAAATCTTAACAGCAAGGTAAGACAGCCCTCTAACCAGAAGTTCTGCATAAAAAAATTCTTACCAAGTAATATGTTAGTTGGTACCACTAAAGGATTATTCCTGTATTTACTAATGGCAACTCATTCAACCCACTAAAACCGTAACGGGTAACCTTCAGTCCAACAAATAAATAAAGCCAAAAAAAAAAAATCAAGCCATCTGCTACTATTAATCCTGATCACATCCAAAAGTTCAATATTCTGTGTAATGGTTAGAGCAAACTCAAGGCCTCTAGGGATGCCATCGAGGAATTTGCCTCCATAAAGTTTTGTATCATAAACTGACTCACCAGCCCAATTTGCCTTCCAAAAGTCTTGTATTGTAAACTGACTCATCAGCCCAGTTATTCAAACCAGCCTTAAATAAAGTAAGAGAGGAAAATACTCCAATATATAATGGTAAGGAATTCTACAACCTTTCCTCTTCTGCACACAAAGCTACTATCCCTATTTGGAGAGGAAGTAAATGACGACTAACAAATTCCTATTCCTATTATTGAGACAGTGGTCAGTAAATTCAATAAGAAGCACTGATGACATATTTTCATTACTGAAACACTTGAATATAAACAATAACATCACCTCTCATCAGTTGATAGACAATCAAATATCAATTTAATATCTAAAATCTATCCTAAAAAGGCAAACCATGAAGACTAGCAAGTTGGTTTGTAAACTTTTTCTGGATGCTTTCACGTTTATAAACAGATGATAGACTATACACACTGTCTCATCATAATCTACATTTGGCCTAACAAGGGCTATGTAAAAGGGTATCACTACCTTGCTGCCTTTGCTACTAATGGTTCTCAGAATGGCTTTCATTATTCCATAACATTCATACAAGATGCCAGATGCATGGCTGTTGATTTTAAATTGGTTATCTGTAGTTTCCCAAGATCCTTAACACTGGCAGCTGCTGGAACAAATTCATGACCTATCATACAGGGTTACCCATTGTTTAATGCCACAGAATGAATGACACTTTACTTGCCAGGATTAAATAACCCTCTGTTAATTGTGGGCCAACAATACAGATCACTTACATATCTCTGCAAGATATTGTGATTAGCAAACTCTCTCACTACCATCCCAATCTTTGTCTCATCAGTATATTTGCTGATTTATACATTGCTGCAAGAAGGGATTACAGCAAAAACAGACTAAACATAAATGGCACCTGCAAGGATACCTGAGGAACACCAATGCTTGCAATAACTTCCTCCAAATACCTCAGCCTGACTTTGTTACTTCTGTTATGCAGCCTGTTTGCAATCCACACTGTACCAAGATCTATTTTCAGTCTTTCCATAACCTGAACAGAATCAAATGCCTTTGTAAAATATAAGCAGATAATATCTAAGGAAAGACCATAAAGAAAAGCATCACAGACATTGATGTAAAGTTCAATAAGTTTAGACAAGACGTTCCAGATATGAATCCAAGCAGGGGCTATCATATAGCTTAGTGGTAACGGATAATAGGGACAGTAGTGTTGTCTCAAATACTTTCCCAGTTGTGCTTGCAAAGCAATTGGAATAGCTACTATATTTGTCTAATTGCAATAACGGCAGCTTCAAATGCTTTTACCTGAATGTTACATCAGACTGCAATATTACCATCACTGTTCCTATCTTTTGTGTTACTTTTAGGATTAGAAACATTTAAAAACTGATTTCAGATACTGTATTTGCAACATTGGTTTATAACCATTAAACTCTCCACCGATAACTCAGTGTTGCAAAAATAGATTAAAATGGCAAATGTGTTTAAAGGAGTCTTTGTAGTTTTCCTTGGTGTGAGCAGTTTCTTTTCCTAACACAACTTTTGTCTTCTAAAAGTATTTTTCAGATTTTCTGTCCTTTTCTGATAATTTCATTTGTACTGCTGAACTGCAAATTTCCTATTAATTTTCCAAAAATATTTCTTCTTTATAAAATATTTTTGAAGTGTGAGCATCTGAGGGCAACAGGAACTTATTAACCTTTTGATTTTGTGGCCTAGTCTCCAGAGGGATACATGTATTTATTAGGGGATCTCAAAAATCATAAAATATTTTTCACCTTTGTGAAATAGATTTGCCACACATCACCTCTACCCATTTACAGTTGTTTATTTCACTGCCCATTTGAAGGTTTTTATCCTGATAATGTTTTTTCAAGCAATATACGGTTGCGTTGGGATTTCAAACATCAAAGTACAACTAAAGTTTCATTCTACCCCCAGACAATCTGAATTACCAAGGTTAGGAAGAACTGAAAGTGTTACAAGGATGGGATCCTTAATGAACACCACATCCGATATGTTCTCTCCAAGTATTAGAAGATTAACAATTTGCTTATAACAACAACAAAAAAAAAATGTTTTCTGAGAGAAAACTTAAAGTTGAAAGACTTACTAAACAGCATATGCCTGCAAGTATGAAGAACAGAAGACTTCTAATTAGGACTGACATATTCATTATCAACCGAGGTAGCTTTAACAGCTGGGGTTTCACATTAGTTTCCTGTTTGCTTACTTGATTATTAGAACTGCATTTTCAGATGATCAGATTTTGACTGCTCCTACTTGTATCGTCACATCACAACACAAACACAGGAAGGCTGTTCAGGATGACAGTTAAAGCACCAGAGCAATACCTTACCCTGGGGCTAAGCTGAAATTATAAATGCATGATGGAATGACCTGAGACCCCCTGGATACAACATGCATAATATTATGTAAACTTTAGTGTTAATACATTAGGATGTTTTCTGGAAAATTTAAGCAACACCATAAGTCACAACATATAAAACAGTATGATTAGTTTAGTTTGGTGAGTTTTACCTGAAAAATAAATGTGTGTAATAATTATAGCCTGCAAAATGTATGTACAAAACTAACATACTACAAAAATGTAACTAACAGAAATGCTTTTAAATGCCTTGTTCTCTGAAGATACATTAATTCCATACAGCTGATAAGACACTTTTACATATTGCTGTACTGGATATATTCTACACCATTTAGAAAAATACGGGCCAGGATAAAATGCTTGTCTTGAGTTCACAATGATCATTAGCAGCTGTTCTTTGGCTTGTGATATTCAGGGAAGCATCTAAGATTATCCAACTCCACTGATTTGATACTCCCATCACAAGGTCAAAAAAGCTTCTCCCTCAGAATTAAACACTTGCAATCAAACTGAAGCACCTTAATTTCAAGGTACAGTGGCAAAATCCCACTGCTTCTCTACCATGCCTGAAATCTCAACAGAAAGGGCTACATAAGCTTAGGT